>NC_069500.1:1419789988-1420089988 GCF_027579735.1 Bombina bombina
CTGCAGCCCCTTATGCCAGCTGCATGAGGTCTCACTGAAGCAGATGAAATGCCAGGTCCCTGCAGCCCCTTATACCAGCTACATGAGGTCTCACTGAAGCAGATGAAATGTCAGGTCCCTGCAGCCCCTTATACCAGCTACATGAGGTCTCACTGAAGCAGATGAAATGCCAGGTCCCTGCAGCCCCTTATACCAGCTACATGAGGTCTCACTGAAGCAGATGAAATGTCAGGTCCCTGCTGCCCCTTATACCAGCTACATGATTCCGTAAGACCTCAGATCTAATGCATGCTTCCTGAAGCACTTTATGATTCAGCTAACATGCTTCAGTGAGACCTCAGGCCAAATGCATGATCCCTACAACCCCTTATGCTTCAGAACAGATCAGAACAACAAATACATGCCCCCTACAGTGCTTGTGCTGTATCAGCAGCTGCACGTGCTACCTCAGTCTAGTGCACAGAAGGATAATAAGTGCATGCTTAACTTCATCATATCTAAAAATCCTTATTTTGTTGTTAGGTTTATCTTTTGGGGCAAGCTGGTCAGTCAAAGAAAGGATGAATTGCTGGATGCTATCTTTAAAGCAACTCAGTATCTAAAAAAATGTCCTCTACATAAAAACTGCAACAGTGACGCAACCTCAAGTCACAAACATGAAAATAACTTTATTAAATATAGCGCAAACTAAACATTACAGGAACAAGTAATATAATATTTACTTAAACAGACAGTCAAGTCAAAACTTTAAGGATTCAGACAGAGCAGCAATTTTAAATAACTTTCCAATTTACTTCCATTAACAAAATGTGCACAGTTTTTTTTACATTTACACTCCTACTGAGCATGTGCAAGAAGTCACAGAATATACATATATGCATTTGTGATTGGCTGATGGCTGTCACATGATACAGGAGGAGTTGGAAATAGACATAACTAAAACTTACTACTCATTAGAAGTTCAAACTAAGGGGCCGATTTATCAAGGGCCGAATGGCCGCTGATGCCCCTGTTTCCGCGAGAGCCTTCAGGCTCGCCGGAAACAGCAGTTATGAAGCTGCGGTCTTAAGACTGCTGCTCCATAACTGGTCCGCTGAGGCTGCAGTCTGCAAACTGCCCCATCCTATACAATTGGCTGTGAATCTGCAGGGGGCGGCATTGCACAAGCAGTTCACAAGAACTGCTGGTGCAATGATAAATGCCAACAGCGTATGTCGGACAGACAATGATAAATCGGCCCCTTAGTGCTATTGCATTTTCTTGTTATCGTGCATTTGTTGATTATGCAAATCTACTGTATTTTCTGGTCCTTTATCATGGATTATAGATGGGACTCAGTTTACATAAATAGCCTGGTTAATCTAATTAATTAAACACACCAATTAAAAAAAATACACACAGTTAAAACAGGGGTCCTACAAAAAAAGGCTTACTCCCTGCACACAATTAATAATGTTTTATATATATATATATATATATATATATATATATATATATATATATATATATACACACACTGTATTTATATGTATATAATCTATACACTTTGGTTAATGAAAGCAAATTAAATCCAATGAAGAGTTGAATGGTGGGCCTGAGATTAATCCTCCTCTGTCGTAACTCACAGAGTCTCACCCACATAAGGTGCATTAGTCCTATTTCTGCTGAAAAGAGCTAAATAACCTCAGAGCAAGTCACAAAGAAATGTAAGCAACATGTGTTCCACACAGTGCAGGGTGTTACCACAGCAGGACCACTAACAGACTTACATTTAGTGTATTGTAGGAACTGTTTCTGCCCATTACTAGAAAATCTTACTATCCCCCTAACCAGACTGTGCTCCAGCTCCTCCCACCAGCAGCAGCAGTGTTTACTGAAGTGTTTCTGTTCTCTGTCCAGAGGAAACTTAGTTCCTCCTGCAAAAATAGTACAGGGACTCAGTTCCCATGCGCTCCCGCTCTACACTGTCAGAAAAAAGGGTACGGTTGAGGTCCGTTTGTGAACACTTAGGGTATAACTGCTGTGGTTGAACCCTCAATGGATCATAATTACACCTTAAGGAACTAATATGTACCATTTAGCGGTAAATAAGGTACAAATATGTTTCCAACTGTCAAAGGGTCCATGTCTGTACCATTTAATCCCCCCAAAAAGGTACAATCACTTGTGTGACTAAAAGGTTGAAGGGGGTGGGTGCTTCAAGGCTGCTAAACCCTGCAAGTCCATATCATTTGTGCATCTCAATTATTCATATTCACATAACTGTCAGTCAACCAAAATGAATGCAACACACATGTACAGCAAAATAATTATGTCCAATTGTTGTTGGTAATATGCAAGAAATGGGCAAAGCAAATAAAATACTTAAAGGGATAGTCTACACCAGAATTGTTATTGTTTAAAAAGATGGACAATCCCTTTATTACCCATTCCCCAGTTTTGCATAACCAACACAGTTATATTAATATACTTTATACCTCTGTGATTGCCTTGTATCTAAGCCTCTGCAGACTGCCCCCTTATCTCAGTGCTTTTGACAGGTATGCAGTTTAGCCAATCAGTGCAGACTCCTAAATAACTACATGGGAGTGACATATGTTTTTAATCTATATGACACACATGAACTAGTACTGTCTAATTGTGAAAAACTTTCAAAATGCTCTGAGCTAAGAGGCGGTTTTCAAAGGTTTAGAAATCAGTTTGAGCCTAGCTAGGTTTAGCTTTTCAAAAATACCACCAAGGGAACAAAGCAAATTTAGTGATAAAAGTCAATTGGAAAGTTGTTTAAAATTACATACCCTATCTGAATCATGAAAGTTTAACTAGACTGTCCCTTTAATAATGGCAAACAAGCACTTAACATTTAAATGTTTATATTTAGAGCATCAAGATGTTAAGTCTTAAACATAAAGCAAAAGTATTAATTAAAATTACAAAGAAATTTTTTTGTTTTAAACTCTATAAAATAAACAAGTGCTGTTTTTTAAAAACCAGTTTTTTAAAAAATAAAATAAAATTGTAACCGTTCCCCAGTCACATACATGGTGTGTGACATGCCATAGCGCCATCTGTTGGTTGAAAGTTCCTTGACATGTGTAACACAGCTCCATCTATTGGTAGCAGGTTCATTACCAAAATGTGTACTATGGAAATTGACTCATTTGCATTCATTTTGCATAGAGTGACAATTCAATGTATGGTTGTGAGTTTTCTTGTTTATCCCTCCCCCGAATCCCCCTTCTTATAGTTAGAGTTATATTTTATTATTATGTTGTTTTCTATGGCCTAGATTTGGAGTTTGGCGTTAGCCGTGAAAACCAGCGTTAGAGGCTCCTAACGCTGGTTTTAGGCTAACTCTGGTATTTGGAGTCACTCAAAAAAGGGTCTAACACTCACTTTTCAGCCGCGACTTTTCCATACCGCAGATCCCCTTACGTAAATTGCGTATCCTATCTTTTCAATGGGATTTTTCTAACTCCGGTATTTAGAGTCGTGTCTGAAGTGAGCGTTAGAAATCTAACGACAAAACTCCAGCCGCAGGAAAAAAGTCAGTAGTTAAGAGCTTTCTGGGCTAACGCCGGTTCATAAAGCTCTTAACTACTGTACTCTAAAGTACACTAACACCCATAAACTACCTATGTACCCCTAAACCGAGGTCCCCCCACATCGCCGCCACTCGATTAAAATTTTTTAACTCCTAATTTGCCGACCGCCAACTACGGTATACTTATGTACCCCTAATCTGCTGCCCCTAACACCGCCGACCCCTATATTATATTTATTAACCCCTAACCTGCCCCCCACAACGTCGCTGCCAGCTACCTACACTTATTAACCTCTAATCTGCCGACCGCAAAGCGCCGCCACCTACGTTATCCTTATGTACCCCTAATCTGCTGCCCCTAATACCGCCGACCCCTATATTATATTTATTAACCCCTAATCTGCCCCCCTCAACGTCGCCTCCACCTTCCTACACTTATTAACCCCTAATCTGCCGAGCGGACCGCACCGCTACTATAATAAAGTTATTAACCCCTAATCCGCCTCACTAACCCTATAATAAATAGTATTAACCCCTAATCTGCCCTCCCTAACATCACCGACACCTAACTTCAAGTATTAACCCCTAATCTGCCGACTGGAGCTCACCACTATTCTAATAAATGTATTAACCCCTAAAGCTAAGTCTAACCCTAACACTAACAACCCCCTAAATTAAATATAATTTTAATCTTACGAAATTAATTAACTCTTATTAAATAAATTAATCCTTTTTAAAGCTAAATACTTACCTGTAAAATAAATCCTAATATAGCTACAATATAAATTATAATTACATTGTAGCTATTTTAGGATTAATATTTATTTTACAGGCAACTTTGTAATTATTTTAACCAGGTACAATAGCTATTAAATAGTTAAGAACTATTTAATAGTTACCTAGTTAAAATAATTACAACATTACCTGTAAATTAAATCCTAACCTAAGTTACAATTAAACCTAACACTATACTATCATTAAATTAATTAAATAAAATACCTACAATTACCTACAATTAAACCTAACACTGCACTATCAATACATTAATTAAATACAATATCTACAAATAACTACAATGAAATAAACTAACTAAAGTACAAAAAATAAAAAAGAACTAAGTTACAAAAAATAAAAAAAATATCTACAAACATAAGAAAAATATTACAACAATTTTAAACTAATTACACCTACTCTAAGCCCCCTAATAAAACAACAAAGCCCCCCAAAATAAAAAATGCCCTACCCTATTCTAAATTACTAAAGTTAAAAGCTCTTTTACCTTACCAGCCCTGAACAGGGCCCTTTGCGGGGCATGCCCCAAGAAGTTCAGCTCTTTTGCCTGTAAAAAAAACATACAATACCCCCCCCAACATTACAACCCACCACCCACATACCCATAATCTAACCCAAACCCCCTTAAATAAACCTAACACTAATCCCCTGAAGATCTTCCTACCTTATCTTCACCATACCAGGTTCACCGATCCGTCCTGAAGAGCTCCTCCGATGTCCTGATCCAAGCCCAAGCGTGGGGCTGAAGATGTCCATGATCCGGTAGAAGTCTTCATCCAAGCGGGGCAGAAGAGGTCTTCCATCCGATTGAAGTCTTCATCCAAGCGGGTCAGAAGAGGTCTTCCATCCGATTGAAGTCTTCATCCAGGCGACATCTTCTATCGACATCCATCTGGAGTGGAGCGGCAGCATCCTGAAGACCTCCGACGCGGAACATCCATCCTGGCCGACGACTGAACAACGAATGACGGTTCCTTTAAATGACGTCATCCAAGATGGCGTCCCTCGAATTCCGATTGGCTGATAGGATTCTATCAGCCAATCGGAATTAAGGTAGGAATATTCTGATTGACTGATGGAATCAGCCAATCAGATTTAGCTCGCATTCTATTGGCTGATCGGAACAGCCAATAGAATGCGAGCTCAATCTGATTGGCTGATTGGATCAGCCAATCGGATTGAACTTGATTCTGTAGGCAGGTGGCGGCGATGTTAGGGACAGCAGATTAGGGGTTAATAATATTTAACTAGTGTTTGCAAAGCGGGGGTGCGGCGGTTTAGGGGTTAATATGTTTATTATAGTGGCGGCGATGTCCGGAGCGGCAGATTAGGGGTTAATAATAATATGCAGGGGTCAGCGATAGCGGGGGCGGCAGATTAGGGGTTAATAAGTGTAAGGTTAGGGGTGTTTAGACTCGGGGTACATGTTAGAGTGTTAGGTGCAGACGTAGGAAGTGTTTCCGCATAGCAAACAATGGGGCTGCGTTAGGAGCTGAACGCAGCTTTTTTGCAGGTGTTAGGTTTTTTTTCAGCTCAAACAGCCCCATTGTTTTCTATGGGGGAATCGTGCACGAGCACGTTTTTGAGGCTGGCCGCTTGCGTAAGCAACTCTGGTATCGAGAGTTGAAGCTGCGTTAAATATGCTCTACGCTCCTTTTTTGGAGCCTAACGCAGCCTTTATGTGGACTCTCAATACCAGAGTTATTTTTATGGTGCGGCCAGAAAAAAGCCGGCGTTAGCTACGCGGGTCCTTACCGACAAAACTCTAAATCTAGGCCTATGTTTTCTATATATTTATGTTTTATGTGGCATGTCACCCTAAATTAAATGGGGTGTTTTTAGAGTCTAGCACAGAATAATACAAAACACATTGAGTAGTTCATTTTGGAATTGGTTGTTTAGCCCTGCGTTTACAGGTGGTTCTGTAGCAGTCTTTGGAATTGCTACAGTAATGTATACAAACTTTTTTTTAAAGCTGCAGTGTGGCTATTGTATAATTGTAATACTGCCTGAAAAAGTACACATCGAATGCTTATATAAATGTTAAATGATAAATTTAATGGATCAGCATTTGTAATATGCTGTGTTGAGTACAAATTTGCCATCATGAGGTACAAAGGACTTGTCACTGGGGCAGTACCCTTAAAAGGCCAGATTTGCACCATTTATTAAGGGTACAATATGGTACCATAGGACTGAGGTCCAATCTAGTCACCAAAGGTACTTATTTGCCTTTGAAAGGTACAATCTGCAAGGGTACCAATTTGTACCCATTTTAAAGGGTACAGCAGGTGTACCTTTCAGGGTACTGCCCCAGTGACAAGCTTTTGTACCCCTAAAGGTACAATTTTTGCACATTTTTTCTGACAGTGTACTTGACCCCTGAGTAAAAATCCAGACCCCATCTTTAAATTTTGAATCACCCTGACACTCGCTTGTTTAGGCTGCCCTACTGTAACGTGATTGGTTATGCAGAAGCAGGGTGCAGCATTGCACAAGAACCTCTTGTGCAGTGTTAAATTTGTCTGTGCAAAGCAGCATCGCAAGTGGCAATTACAGGAGGACAGGTTCACTACTTGCAATACTTTCCACCTTCAATGATGATACAATTTGCCCCAGCATTACACTGAAAACATTCTGAGACCTCTCTGATACCAGTATAGATTTTATGGCCTCTCACACATGTAGAGACGGCTTATGAATGTTATCAGGAACTGCAGAACAGAGGACAGGTTCAAAAACTAAAGATGATGGTGATAAGAACAAACAGGATTTAATCATTCTAGGCCAGTGTCTGTAGAGGGACATGTTTCTAGAATCTGTGCAGATGGTGTAGACGTCCCCTATATATTACTACAGTTACTTCAGCACCTAAAACTTGGAGGTCAACATCAGTTTGGTGTCTGAATGCACAAGCGCTTGGTGATCTCATTGATGCAGGTTTTAGTATAGATGTGATTTCTGAGGCACCTTCAGCTGTGAGTAGTTTCAGCCAGGCTGGTATAGTCACAAATGTGCTGCAATCCTTTATAAGTGAATGACATGGACCTTTTTATGACACCAGTGCAAGATGCACCTATTTTAGCTGCAGCCTTCTCAGGTGTTTTTTGGGATGAGATTTGTAGACAAAGGCCTAGTCCCCATTGCTATGGTAAACGGTGTAAACTGGTGGTAACAAAAAACAGCTCTAAAGAATTTAATGGAGATACTTGTTTCCACCAGTTACCACCAAAAAAAAGTTGGTTTTCTATTAAGTCTATCCAGGTCCTTTAGTGAGCTGCACACGGCACCGAATGGCAATTAGAGTGATTGATAGGGCCATTCTTTCATGAAAGGGGGGGGGGGGGGGGTAATAGATATAAATTATTACAAAAACAAGAACTTTATTGGATTTACAGGCTTAGAATTATTGCCCCACTCAGATTAAGCAGTGAATAGGATATGAGTTTTCTTGTGGAATAATTCTTTGAAATCCCTGCTTGATTAATCATTATAGGAATTACTATATAGCCCTCACTTTAATGTTTGTTGAGTGAAAAGCTATGGTTTTTCTACATTTAACATTTAGATTATCAAGTTCAGATTTATTATAAGCATTTTTTTTAAAATCATGTGATGTGGGTTATTACTGAATGAATTAGTTATATGTGGCCATATGATGGATACTTTATATATAATATGCATCTTTGGGACTAATGTAGCTGAACTTGTGTCTTCTGAATTAATTTTGATATTGTATATTTATAATACTGGTTGTTTCAGTGGCTCTATAAATGTTTTCTATTGTTTTATTGTTTAATTGTTATGATTATGTACTTTACCTTTAAATAGGGGATTGTGCTGTGATTGTTATTCCTATGATTAAGTGCCAAGGGGAGGCACGAAACGCGTAAGGAACAGCTTGGTTACTTGCCTCTATGCTTTGTATCTGAATTCATTAAAAGTTACTTTTTAACTTTACTTTAGTGCCTTTATTTGTGAAGCTGCTTTTTTCTTCTTTTTTTTTGGCTGTATATTCTACTATACTATGTTGTTCTGTAGTTAGGATCAATGTGTTTATTCTGTATCACCCTGAACAAGAAAGCTACTAAGCAAAGTCAATTCTGATTTTTTTTTAAATATTTAAGTGCTCTCTTCTTAATTATATAAATATCTGTGATTTTTGGCCTTTTCTGTGCTTCTACATATGACTTTTGAGGAATTGCTTATATATGTATCAGTTGCAGTACTGAGCAGCATGTTCCAAACACACTGGCTAAGTCTGTAAGTACAGATGTCCATCCAAACTGGTACAGACAGCCAGGAAAGAGAAGTAGGAATGGCAGCTTATAGTACTGAGCTGGCACTGCCCCAGAGTAACCCCAGCTTGGGCAAAGGATGCAGGAGAGGATGTTACATAATGAAAAGGCACCACAGAGAGGTGACTGTTTATGTAACGGCATATCTCAGTACACACACGCTGATCCCTTAGACAGAAAGAGATGGTCCAAGTGATCTGAGAAGGAATAATGTACCCCAGATATCAAATGCCAATACCAAGGGTGGTCTGCCACAAAAGCAGTAAATTAGAATAATAGGAAACTGGGATACAGAACACATGGTCTGCTTCTCAACTTTATTCAGCACAGCCTATGGAGGGCACAACTGGGGGTAGAAAATACAGAGAAAAGGAGGGAGAGATGGGGGCAGCAATAAAGCAGGAGAATGTGGAGTTGAGCTGGAAAAAAAAGAGGAATAAGTTGAGAATAAAAACAAATGCAGAAAGTAGGAAAAGAGTGTGGATGTGTAAGAGGGAGAGGAGCTATAAGGAGGCAATATGACAGACACACCCCGTGCTTCCTCCTTTCCCTCTCTCATTGCTCTGCCCCGAGCACTGACATATACAAGAACTTCAGGTTTAATAAACAAATATTAGCATATTGGTCAAAAATTCTAATGTCCATTATGGCCAAAGTTTAAAAGTCCACAGATGGCCAATATGGTTTAATAAATGATCAGAATGTGAGGATACCAATGGCTCCTCATAGGAGAATTGTGATGGCATTTTATGTAAAAACTGGCAAATCCATATCACTAAAACGTATAAGTCTGTATAATACTCTAGGACAAATGCTGGCTCTATCTCATGAACAACAAGAACGCTAGGCGATTATCTTACAAAACTCCTTGTACAACTGAGCTACAATCGCTTGCTACTTTCCACCGGTAAATGAAACAAAACTATGCACCTTTACTTTACATTCATTTCCTTTGTGTTCTCTGCCCAGCAAATGTTACATTAAAACAAATCCTAGATGGTGTCATCAGGTAGCCCCACCCACTAGGAGCTATTGTGTCCTTTCTTAGGCAGACACATTTATTAGATATAACACTGGCATCAGTTATTGCATAATTAGATATAGCATGATATGGAAACCAAAGCTATACTATAGGTTCACTGGCATCATCATATATAAAGGAACACGGAAGAACAGCAGCTAAATGTGTTCACATATTTCTTGCATGAAAAAGTTTATGTAAAAGCTGTTTAAATTGAATGTGATATTAAGAGGAACTGTTTATTAACTGAGAGGGTCAACTCCCAAACAGATTTTTTTGAATCATTCGCATTTAGATGGTACAGAATTTGTTTTTGTTCTTTTATGTATGGTGAAATTTGTGTGACCCTGCAACGTGCTACACAGAGATTAGTGCTGCAACATGCTACACAGTGATTATTTAGATCAGAGCACAAGTTCATTTAAATCAGTCCCTATAGGGCACATCAGAAGAGGCTTGGAAAATGAATTAAACCAGGCTTTTAAAAAGATGAAATGATCTTGATATCAGTGGCGTCACTAGGGTTGGTGTCACCCGGTGCGGTAAGTCATGGTGTCACCCCCCCCCCCCAGAAAGCAGACACACACAAAAACAGAGGAAAACACACATACAAACACTCAGACACACTTAAAAACATACTCAGATGCACACACAAACACTCGGAAACACATTCAGACACACACACAAAAACACACACACACAAAAACACTGAGACACACAAAAACTCAGACACACACATACAAAATATGTAAACTGCACTGCATTAATTAGGAAGCTCATGCCTAGAGATGCTCCCTGGCTCAGCAGAACATCAAATGAAAGATAAACAGAGCACTCTAAAATAAATCACTGAAGAAAAGGTTTAGGCGCGCAAACTATGAAAATTCTGCACTCTGACTCTGTTCCAAGTCTGTCAGTGCACAGCCCTGGGCCGCATGTCACTGAGCAGTGAGCACAGATAGGCAGGCAGGTTTAGGCTAGCAGCGCAACTTTGCAAGCCCCACGGCACACCCACAACATTCATAGTGAAATTGGGCAGGGGAGGAGCAAAGTACAAACAAGCAAAAGCAGCCGGAAAACTATTTGTTGAAATTGCAGCACTGGCTCAAGGGGCAAACAAATTGTGTGTCTACAACTTCCCCAGTCCCACCAATGTTCACAAATGCCAGCCTCTAATAAAATAATCTATGCATCTCAACATTGTATTTCTGGAGGGTGTCACCCGGGGGCGGCCCGCCCCCCCGCCCCCCCCCTAGTGACGCCACTGCTTGATATTACTGTTATTTTATACTTGATACCTGATATCCCCTATGTGATGCATATACAAAAAACACTGAGTTTAATATCCCTTTCTAGCACTAGCTGACATTAGACATGTGCGTTTCGTTTTGGCAAAATTTCGTTTTCGGACGAATTTTGGCCGATTCAGAGATTCTAATGCATCCGAATTTCCGATTCTGCACAAAAACTAAAATTCCGAAAAATTCCAAAAATGAATAAATCAGTTTCCGGATTTTTGAATCCATTCTTTATTCATATTATTTCATTGTTCTAATCTAAACCGCAGTTCCCCGACATCGCCGACACTAAGTAAATTACAAAATAAAGTTATTAACCCCTAAACCGCAGTTCCCCGACATTGCAGACACTAACTAAACCTATTAGCCCCTAAACCCTAAACCACCATTCTTAAACATCGCCAACACAAACTAAACCTATTGACCCCTAAACTGCCATCCCAAACATCGCCAACACAAACAAAATCTATTAACCCCTAAACCGCAGTTCCCCGACATCGCCGACACTAACTAAATCACTAAATAACGCTATTAACCCCTAAACCGTCGTTCCCCGACATCACTTACACTAACTAAACCTATTAACCCCTAAACCACCATTCCCAAACATTGCCGACACAAACTAAACCTATTAACCCCTAAACCACCATTCCCAAACATCACTGACACAAACTAAACCTATTAACCCCTACACCCCGTTCCCAAACATCGCAGACACAAACTAAACCTCTTAACCCCTAAACCGGCATTCCCAAACATCGCCGACACAAACTAAACCTATTAACCCCTAAACCACCATTCCCAAACATCGCCGACACAAACTAAACCTATTAACCCCTAAACCACCATTCCCAAACATCACTGACAGAAACTAAACCTATTAACCCCTACACCCCGTTCCCACATCACCGACACTAACTAAACCTATTAACCACTAAACCGCAGTTCCCAAACATCGCCAACACTAACTAAACCTATTAACCCCTAAACCGCAGTTTCCAAACATCGCCGACACTAACTAAACCTATTAACCTCTAAACCACCGTTCCCAAACATCGCTGACACTAACTAAACCTATTAACCCCTAAACCGCAGTTCCCAAACATCGCTGACACTAACTAAACCTATTAACCCCTAAACCGCAGTTCCCAAACATCGCAGACGCTTAATAAACCTATTAACCCCTAAACCGCCGTACACCCACATCACCGACACTAACTAAACCTATTAACCACTAAACCGCAGTTCCCAAACATCGCCAACACTAACTAAACCTATTAACCCCTAAACCGCAGTTTCCAAACATCGCCGACACTAACTAAACCTATTAACCTCTAAACCACCATTCCCAAACATCACTGACAGAAACTAAACCTATTAACCCCTACACCCCGTTCCCAAACATCACCGACACTAACTAAACCTATTAACCACTAAACCGCAGTTCCCAAACATCGCCAACACTAACTAAACCTATTAACCCCTAAACCGCAGTTTCCAAACATCGCCGACACTAACTAAACCTATTAACCTCTAAACCACCGTTCCCAAACATCGCTGACACTAACTAAACCTATTAACCCCTAAACCGCAGTTCCCAAACATCGCTGACACTAACTAAACCTATTAACCCCTAAACCGCAGTTCCCAAACATCGCAGACGCTTAATAAACCTATTAACCCCTAAACCGCCGTACACCCACATCGCCAACACTAACTAAACCTATTAACCCCTAAACCGCCAGCCCCCACATAACAACAACCTAAATTACACTATATTAAAGGGACAATCTACACCAGAATATTTATTGTTTAAAAAGATAGACAATCCTTTTATTACCCATTCCCTAGTTTTGCACAACCAACACAGTTATATAAATACACTTTTTACCTCTGTAATTACCTTGTATCTAATCCTCTGCAAAATGCCCGCTTATTTCTTTTGACAGACATCCATTTTAGCCAATCAGAGCTGGCTCACCTGAACTCCACGTGCGTGAGCACAGTGTTATCTATGTGACACACATGAACTAACACCCTCTAGTGGTGAAAAACTGTCAAATTGTAAAGTTGTTTAAAATTACATTCTCTATCTGAATCATAAAAGTTTGTTTTGGACTATACTGTCCCTTTTTCCCCTAAACCTAACACCCCCTAACTTTAATTAAAATAGACCTAAATTAAAGTTACAATTATTAACTACCTATTTTCCTGTGAAATAAAAATAAAACCGAAGCTAGCTACAATATAACTATTTACTAACTAGTCTATTTAGTTAAAATAAATACAAACTTACATGTGAAATAAAAATAAAACCTAAGCTTACACTAATAAAACCTAACATTACTAAAAATTAAAAACCTAACATTACAATAAAAATAAAAAATTAAGATGACTAAAAAAATTAAAACTACAATTACAAAAAATAATAAACACTAAAACTAAAAAAAAAAAAAAAACATTACAAAAAAATAAACGAAATTATCCAAAATAACAAAAAATATTCCTATTCTAATACCCCATTAAAAAAAAAAAAAAACACCCCAAAATAAAAAAACCTAATCTATAATAAACTATCAAGGGCCCTTAAAAGGGCCTTTTGTAGGGTGTTCCCCTAAAGTTAACAGCTCTTTTGCTAAAAAATAAAAACAAACACCCCTAACATTACAAACCCCCACCTCCCCAGCCCACAAAATAAAAAAAAAAAACCTAACTAAAAAAAACTTATCTACCCATTGCCCTGAAAAGGGCGTTTGTATGGGCATTGCCCTTAAAAGGACATTCAGCTCTTTTACTGCCCTTAAAAGGGCATTCAGCTCTTTTTAATCAGCCAATAGGAATGAGAGCTGCTTAAATCCTATTGGCTGTCCAAATCAGTCAATAGGATTTAAGCAGCTCTAATTCCTAGTCACTGATTTAAATTTTTCAGCCAATAGAAATGCATTGGTACCGAATATAAGGGGTACCTTGCATTTAATCCTCAGTGTGCAGCGGACGATCGCATGAAGAGGACCTCCACCTCAGACCAATGGACCTCCGCCTGGACCTCCGCCTCCACCCATCAACCGCTCTGCCTCCGCAGGGATGAAGAAGATGCCGGTCCCGCGATGGATGAAGATGGAGGTGCCTAGATGAAAATGCTTGGCCGCTGGGATAAAGATCTATAGCCTGATTTCAGCAACAGTGAGTACCGATTTTGAGGTTAATATTAGGGATTTATTTTTTATTTTTTGGGGGTGTTTTGTTTTTTAGATTAGGGCTTTTTTATGTTAATGAGACAAAAAAGAGCTGAATGTCCTTTTAAGGGCAATGCGCATACAAATGCCCTTTTCAGGGCAATGGGTAGATTAGGTTTTATTTAGTTAAGTTTTTTTATTTTGTGGGTTTGGCGAGGTGGGTTTTTGTAATGTTAGGGGTGTTGGTTTTTATTGTTTAGCAAAAGAGCTGTTAACTTTAGGGCAATGTCCTACAAAAGGCCCTTATAAGGTCTATTGGTAGTTTATTATAGATTAGGGTGTTTAAATTTTGGGTTGGGCTTTTTTTTTTAACTGGGTATTAGAATAGGAATCATTTTTATTATTTTGGATTATTTCGTTATTTTTTGTAATGGGATTTTTTTTTTTTTTTTTAAGATTAGGCATTTTTTTATTATTAATGGGCCAAAAAAAGAGCTGAATGCCCTTTAAAGGGCAATGCCCATACAAATGCCCTTTTCGGGGCAATGTGCGGATTAGTTTTTTCTTTATTTTGTTGGTTTTTTGGGTTGGGGGTTTGTAATGTTAAGGGGTGTTTGTTTTTCTTTTTTTTGTAAAAGAGCTGTTAACTTTAGGGCAATGTCCTACAAAAGGCCTTTTAAGGGCCCTTGGTAGTTTATTATAGATTAGTTGTTTTTTTAACGGGGTATTAGAATAGGAATAATTTTTATTGTTTTGGATAATTTCGTTTGTTATTTTTTATAATGGTAGTTTTTTTATTTTTTTGTGATTTTAGTGTTTATTATTTTTGTAATTGTAGTTTAAATTTTTTAGTAATCTTATGGCCAGATTACGAATTTTGTATTATGAGGGGTGCGGTGCTATCTTGCACGTTATTATCACCGCTCAGTTACCTACAGCGCTGGTATTACAGGTTTTTATAAACCCGGCGTTAAAAGGCAAGAAGTGAGCGTAGAGCAAAATTGTGCTCCATACCGCACTCCAATACCAGCGCGGCTTAAGTCAGCGGTGAGCTGGTTGCACGTGCTCGTGCACGATTTTCCCATAGACAACACCTGCAATAAAGCAGCGTAAAGCTCCGTAACGCAGCCCCATTGATTCCTATGGGGAAACTAAATTTATGTTTACACCTAACACCCTAACATGAACCCCGAGTCTAAACACCCCTAATCTTACACTTATTAACCCTTAATCTGCCGCCCCCGACATCGCCGACACCTACATTATACTTATTAACCCCTAATCTGCCGCTCCGGACATCGCCGCCACTATAATAAACATATTAACCCCTAAACCGCCGCACCCCCGCTTTGCAAACACTAGTTAAATACTATTAACCCCTAATCTGCTGTCCCTAACATCGCCGCCACCTACCTACATGTATTAACCCCTAATCTGCCGTCCCCAACGTCGCCACCACTATGCTATATTTATTAACCCCTAAACCTAAGTCTAACCCTAACCCTAACACCCCCTAACTTAAATATAATTAAAATAAATCTAAAGAAAACCTACTATTAATAACTAAATAATTCCTATTTAAAACTAAATACCTGTAAAATAAACCCTAAGATAGCTACAATATAACTAATACTTACATTGTAGCTAGCTTAGGGTTTATATTTATTTTACAGGCAAGTTTGTATTTATTTTAATTAGGTAGAATAGTTACTAAATAGTTATTAACTATTTACTAACTACCTAGCTAAAATAAATACAAATTTACCTGTAAAATAAAAAATTACCTGTCTTACAATAAAACCTAACCTTACACTACAATTAAATAAATTACCTAAATTAAATAAAATTTACTAAATCAAATACAAATACCTAAATTACAAAAAAACCCCACTAAATTACACAAAACAATAAACAATTACAAGATATTTAAACTAATTACACCTAATCTAATAGCCCTATCAAAATAAAAAAGCCCCCCAAAATAAAAAAAAAAACCCTATCCTAAACTAAACTACCAATAGCCCTTTGTGGGGCATTGCCCCAAATAAATCAGCTCTTTTACCTGTAAAAAAATACAAACAACCCCCCAACAGTAAAACCCACCACCCACACAACCAACCCCCCAAATAAAACCCTAACTAAATAAAACTAAGCTCCCCATTGCCCTGAAAAGGGCATTTGTATGGGCATTGCCCTTAAAAGGGCATTTAGCTCTATTGCAGCCCAAAGCCCTAACCTAAAAATAAAACCCACCCAATAAACCCTTAAAAAAAAACTAACACTAACCCCTGATGATCCACTTACAGTTTTGAAGAGCCGACATCCATCCTTAACGAAGCCGGGAGAAGTCCTCAACGAAGCCGGGAGAAGTCTTCATCCAAGCCGGGAGAAGTGGTCCTCCAGACGGGCAGAAGTCTTTATCCAGACGGCATCTTCTATCTTCATCCATCCGGCACGGAGCGGCTCCTTCAAGACAACCGGTGCGGAGCATCCTCTTCTTCCGATGACTACTCGATGAATGAAGGTTCCTTTAAGTGATGTCATCCAAGATGGCGTCCCTTAGATTCCGATTGGCTGATAGAATTCTATCAATCAGCCAATAGGATTGAACTTTAATCCTATTGGCTGATCCAATCAACCAATAGGATTGAGCTCGAATTCTATTGGCTGATTGGAACAGCCAATAGAATGCAAGCTCAATCCTAAACTAATTTGCAGAAACTAAATTATTTATTTAACTAATGAAAACGAAATAAATATTTTTTTTTAGCGTCGCACATGTCTAGCTGATATGCAGTAAAACTGGTAACGTGATATTTTGGGCTAGATTACAAGTGGAGTGCAAAATATTGCTTTCACTAAACCGATATTTGTGCTAATATTAGTAATACCAGCGCACGCAAATGTGCACTGGTATTACAGGTTGAGCGCAATGCAATGCGTTTCTCATGAGAGTGCCCTTCCATAGGCTCCAATGGGAGCCTCGTTCTCATGCTGTGAGACACGGCATGAGAAGTAGCGCAGCGAAGGGGGTAAATAGTGCAGTGATGGCAGCAAATATAGATATATATGTATATTATTAAATACATATATATTTATTTACTGGGTGCACACAGTTCCCCATAGACCGCTATGTAAAGGCACTTTTTAGTGACTTTTTTGTCTCACCCGCCCCCACGCGCCATTTTTAACTCCTAAAAACTGCTACATTTTTTTAAAATAAAAAACTAAAAAACTTTATTTTGGGGCCAATTGGGGCACTTTTTGAAAACTAACAAGAGATCTGATCTGCTCCTAAAATTCCACGTCTATTTACTCTTTAACAAAGGATACAAAGAGTACAAAGCAAATTTGACAGTAGAAGTAGATTGTAAATTTGTTTAAAACTGAATTTCATTTTGACTTTACTGCCCCTTTAAATATGGAGCAGCATCACCACTGTGACCTTCTTGCATGTGACGGCTACTGAGATCTGACAGCAGGACATTCAGTCAGTGAGATCGTGCAACATGATTTTGTATGTTACATCATACAGTAAGAAACCATTTGTATGTTATATTATAAAGTCCTGAGCCCTGTATACACTGAGAATGCTGTAATCAAGTTGTAAACATTTATCTTTTGTTTAATATTAATTCTAAAGATCTCAATACTGATAGCAGAAGAATTAATATTAATCTCCCTGCAGTTCAGTGCTACTGCCCATCTGTTGCCTGTTATAAGCGGAAGTAACTCTCTCTGAGTGTCCTGCGGCGCAGCGGCTTTCATATATCTGCCAAGGAAACGCATACAATATTTTGTTATTTCAGCTATTTCTCTGTCAAAAGGCTTTGCTGTTCTGGGGAAAAACAAATTAAAACCATCTGCCCCAGCTACTCCAGCTTCACCAGCCCCTCCCCCCCACAGTTTCCCCAGCCCTTCCCAGTTTCCCCAGCACCCCTCCCAGTTTCACCAGCCCCTCCAACTTTGCCATCCTCCTCACATTCAGCAGCCTCCTCACCTTCAACAGCCTCCCTCACCTTCACCAGCCTCCTCACCTTGACCAACCCCTCATCTTCACCAGCCATCTCAGTTTCACCATCCTCTGCAGCTCCAGCTTCACCAGCCTTCTCACCTTTACCAGCCTCCTCACCTTCACCAGCCTCTAAACTTAACCAGCTTCCTTACCTTCACCAGCCCCTCAGCTTCACCAGCCCCCCAGTTTCACCAGCCTCTCAAGCTTCACTAGCCTCCTTATCTTCACCAACCTCCTCACCTTCACCAGCCTCCCACAGCTTCATCAGCCTCCTCACCTTCACCAGATTCCTCACCTTCAACAGCCTCCCTCAGCTTCACCAGCCCCCCAGTTTCACCAGCCTCTCAAGCTTCACTAGCCTCCTTACCTTCACCAACCTCCTCACCTTCACCAGCCTCCCACAGCTTCACCAGCCTCCTCACCTTTACCAGATTCCTCACCTTTAACAGCCTCCTTCAGCTTCACCTGCCTCTCCAGCTTCACCTGCCTCCCCCAGCTTCACCAGCCTCCTCACCTCTACTGGCTCCTCAGCTTTACCAGCCTCCTCACCTTCACCAGACACTCAGCTTCACCAGCCCCCCTGTTTCACCAGCCTCTCCAGCTCCAGTTTCACCAGCCTCTCCAGCTTCAACAGCCTCTCACAGCTTCACCAGTCTTCTCACCTTCACCAGCCCCTCCAGCTTCCCAAGTTCCCCCAGCTTCACCAACTTCCTCACTTTCACCTGCCTTTCCAGCTTCACCAGCCCCTTCAGCTTCACCAGTTCCCCCAGCTTTAGCAGCCTCCCCATCTTTAGCAGCCTCCCTGTCTTCACCGGCCTCTCCAGCTCCAGTGTCACCAGCCTCTCCAGCTTTACCAACCTCCCACAGCTTCACTAGCCTCCTCACCTTCACCAGCTTCCTCACCTTCACCAGCCTCTCCAGCTTACCAGCCCTTCAGGCTTTGCCAGTTCCCCCAGCTTCACCAGCTTCTTCACATCCACCTGCATCTCCAGCTTCACCAGCCTCTCCAGCTTTGCCAGTTCCCCTAGCTTCACCAGCCTCCCCATCTTCACTAGCCTCCCCATCTTCACCAGCCTCCTCACCTTTACCAGCTTCCTTACCTTCATCAGCCTCCACAGCTTCCCCAGCCCCCCCAGCTTCCCAAGTTCCCCCAACTTCACCAGCTTCTTCACCTTCACCTGCCTCTCCAGCTTCACCAGACCCTCAGGCTTCACCAGTTCCCCAGCTTCATCAGCTTCCTCACCTTCACCTGCCTCTCCAGCTTCACTAGACCCTCAGGCTTCGCCAGTTCCCCCAGCTTCACCAGATTCCTCACCTTCACCTGCCTCTCCAGCTTCATCGGCTCCTCCAGCTTTTCCAGTTCCCCCAGCTTCAGCAGCCTCCCCATATTCACCAGCCTCTCCAGCTCCAGTGTCACTATCCTCTCCAGCTTCACCAGCTTCCCACAGCTTCACCAGCCTCCTCACCTTCACCAGCCTCCTCACCTTCACCAGCCTCCTCACCTTCACCAGTTTCCTCACCATCACCTGCCTCTCCAGCTTCACCAGCCCCTCCAGCTTCACCAGCCTCTCCAGCTCCAGTGTCACCAGTCTCTCAAGCTTTACCAGCCTGCCACAGCTTCACTAGCCTCCTCACCTTCACCAGCTTCCTCACCTTCATCAGCCTCTCCAGCTTACCAGCCCCTCAGGCTTTGACAGTTCCCCCAGTTTCACCAACTTCCTCACATTCACCTGCCTCTCCAGCTTCACCAGCCCCTCCAGCTTTGCCAGTTCCCCCAGCTTCAGCAGCCTCCCCATCTTCAGCAGCCTCCCCATCTTCACTAGCCTCCCCATCTTCACCAGCCTCTCAGAGCTTCACTAGCCTCCTCACCTTTACCAGCTTCCTCATCTTCATCAGCCTCTCCAGCTTCACCAGCCCCTCCAGCTTCCCAAGTTCCCCTAGCATCATCAGCTTCCTCACCTTCATCTGGCTCTCCAGCTTCACAGACCCTCAGGCTTTTCCAGTTCCCACAGCTTCACCAGATTCCTCACCTTCACCTGCCTCTCCAGCTTCACCAGCCCCTCCAGCTTCACCAGTTCCCCCAGCTTCACCAGATTCCTCACTTTCACCTGCCTCTCTAGCTTCACCAGCCCCTCCAGCTTCACCAGTTCCCACAGCTTCATTAGCCTCCCCATCTTCACCAGCCTCTCCAGCTCCATTGTCACCAGCCTCTCCAGCTTCACCAGCTTCCCACAGCTTCACTAGCCTCTTAACCTTCACCAGCCTCCTCACCTTCACCAGCTTCCTCAACTTCACCTACCTCTCCAGCTTCACCAACCCCTCTAGCTTCACCAGTTCCCCCAGCTTTAGCAGCCTTCCCATCTTCACCAGCCTCTCCAGCTCCAGTGTCACCAGCCTCTCCAGCTTTACCAGCCTCCCACAGCTTCACTAGCCTCCTCACCTTCACCCGCTTCCTCGCCTTCACCAGCCTCTCCAGTTTACCAGCCCTGCCCCCTCAGGCTTTGCCAGTTCCCCCAGCTTCACCAGCTTCCTCACATTCACCAGCCTCTCCAGCTTCACCAGCCCCTCCAGCTTTGCCAGTTCCCCCAGCTTCAGTAGCCTCCCCATCTTCACCAGCCTCCCCATCTTCACCAGCCTCTCCAGCTCCAGTGTCACTATCCTCTCCAGCTTCACCAGCTTCCCACAGCTTCACCAGCCTCCTCACCTTCACCAGCCTCCTCACCTTCACCAGCCTCCTCACCTTCACCAGTTTCCTCACCATCACCTGCCTCTCCAGCTTCACCAGCCCCTCCAGCTTCACCAGCCTCTCCAGCTCCAGTGTCACCAGTCTCTCAAGCTTTACCAGCCTGCCACAGCTTCACTAGCCTCCTCACCTTCACCAGCTTCCTCACCTTCATCAGCCTCTCCAGCTTACCAGCCCCTCAGGCTTTGACAGTTCCCCCAGTTTCACCAACTTCCTCACATTCACCTGCCTCTCCAGCTTCACCAGCCCCTCCAGCTTTGCCAGTTCCCCCAGCTTCAGCAGCCTCCCCATCTTCAGCAGCCTCCCCATCTTCACTAGCCTCCCCATCTTCACCAGCCTCTCAGAGCTTCACTAGCCTCCTCACCTTTACCAGCTTCCTCATCTTCATCAGCCTCTCCAGCTTCACCAGCCCCTCCAGCTTCCCAAGTTCCCCTAGCATCATCAGCTTCCTCACCTTCATCTGGCTCTCCAGCTTCACAGACCCTCAGGCTTTTCCAGTTCCCACAGCTTCACCAGATTCCTCACCTTCACCTGCCTCTCCAGCTTCACCAGCCCCTCCAGCTTCACCAGTTCCCCCAGCTTCACCAGATTCCTCACTTTCACCTGCCTCTCTAGCTTCACCAGCCCCTCCAGCTTCACCAGTTCCCACAGCTTCATTAGCCTCCCCATCTTCACCAGCCTCTCCAGCTCCATTGTCACCAGCCTCTCCAGCTTCACCAGCTTCCCACAGCTTCACTAGCCTCTTAACCTTCACCAGCCTCCTCACCTTCACCAGCTTCCTCAACTTCACCTACCTCTCCAGCTTCACCAACCCCTCTAGCTTCACCAGTTCCCCCAGCTTTAGCAGCCTTCCCATCTTCACCAGCCTCTCCAGCTCCAGTGTCACCAGCCTCTCCAGCTTTACCAGCCTCCCACAGCTTCACTAGCCTCCTCACCTTCACCCGCTTCCTCGCCTTCACCAGCCTCTCCAGTTTACCAGCCCTGCCCCCTCAGGCTTTGCCAGTTCCCCCAGCTTCACCAGCTTCCTCACATTCACCAGCCTCTCCAGCTTCACCAGCCCCTCCAGCTTTGCCAGTTCCCCCAGCTTCAGTAGCCTCCCCATCTTCACCAGCCTCCCCATCTTCACCAGCCTCCCCATCTTCATCAGCCTCTCAGAGCTTCACCAACCTTCTCCCCTTTACCAGTAGTGATGTCGCGAACCGTTCGCCGGAGAACAGTTCCCGGCGAACATAGCGATGTTCGATCCGCCCCCTATGTGTCATCATTGAGGAAACTTTTACCCTGTATCTCACAGCCTTCTGACACATTTGAGCCAATCAGCAGCAGACCCTCCCTCACAGACCCTCCCAGCTCCTTGGCAGCAGCTATTTTAGATTCATTGCGATCTTGCTTTCTTAGTGAGAGGAGCTTTAGTGTTGCTGCTGCTGACATTATAGGGAGATAGATAGCTAGGCTAGTGTATTTAGTGTCCACTACAGTCCTGAAGGACACATCTAATCTCTGCTGTAAAGACAGCACCCCAAAAAGCCCTTTTTAGGGCTAGAACTTCAGTCGTTTTTTTTTTTTTATTTGTAATTTTATTTGCATTTGCCTGGCTTTCAGCCTGTGTGTGAGGCTCACAGCATATACTGTGATTAGTGTAATCTAATTTCATTTTCTATCAGGCCTGTGTGTCTGGCTTACACAGCATACTGTGGTTAATTGCTGTGCTAGCTGCCACCACTCATATCTGCTTAACATTATTTAAAATTAAAAAAAAAACTTTGAAATCATTTTGCTAGTGTAATCTAATTTCATTTTCTATCAGGCCTGTGTGTCTGGCTTACACAGCATACTGTGGTTAATTGCTGTGCTAGCAGCCACCACTCATATCTGCTTAATATTATTTAAAATTTCAACAAAAAAAAAACGTTGAAATCATTTTGCTAGTGTAATCTAATTTCATTTTCTATCAGGCCTGTGTGTCAGGCTTACACAGCATACAACGTTGCTCAATTGCTGTGCCAGCAGCCACCACTCATATCTGATTAACATTATTTTGAATTTTAAAAAAAACTTTGAAATCATTTTGCTAGTGTAATCTAATTTCATTTTCTATCAGGCCTGTGTGTCAGGCTTACACAGCATACAACGTTGTTTAATTGCTGTGCCAGCAGCCACCACTCATATCTGCTTAAAATTTATTTTAAATTTTAAAATTAAACTTTGAAATCATTTTGCTAGTGTAATCTAATTTCATTTTCTATCAGGCCTGTGTGTCAGGCTTACACAGCATACAACATTGTTTAATTGCTGTGCCAGCAGCCACCACTCATATCTGCTTAACATTATTTTAAATTTAAAAAAAAACGTTGAAATCATTTTGCTAGTGTAATCTAATTTCATTTTCTATCAGGCCTGTGTGTCAGGCTTACACAGCATACAACGTTGCTCAATTGCTGTGCCAGCAGCCACCACTCATATCTGATTAACATTATTTTGAATTTTAAAAAAAACTTTGAAATCATTTTGCTAGTGTAATCTAATTTCATTTTCTATCAGGCCTGTGTGTCAGGCTTACACAGCATACAACGTTGTTTAATTGCTGTGCCAGCAGCCACCACCCATATCTGCTTAACATTATTTTAAATAAAAAAAAAAACTTTTAAATCATTTTGCTAGTTTAATCTAATTTCATTTTCTATCAGGCCTGTGTGTCAGGCTTACACAGCATACAACGTTGTTTAATTGCTGTGCCAGCAGCCACCACTCATATCTGCTTAACATTATTTTAAATAAAAAAAAAAACTTTCAAATAATTTTGCTAGTGTAATCTAATTTCATTTTCTATCAGGCCTGTATGTCAGGCTTACACAGCATACAATGTTGTTTAATTGCTGTGCCAGCAGCCACCACTCATATCTGCTTAAAATTAATTTAAATTTAAAAAAAAAACTTTGAAATCATTTTGCTAGTGTAATCTAATTTCATTTTCTATCAGGCCTGTGTCTCAGGCTCACACAGCATATACTGTGGTTAATTGCTGTGCCCGCTACCACTCCAGCCACCACTCATAAACATTATTGTAAATTAAAAATAAAAAAAATTTAAATAATTTTGCTAGTGTAATCTAATTTCATTTTCCATCAGGCCTGTGTGTCAGGCCCACATCATATAGTGTGACTAATAGCTCTTTTTTCCACCACTTATATCTGGTGTAACATTAGTGTAAATTTAAAAAAATTTTTTTTTTACATCAGTCCTCTTCTAGTGTTATTTAATATTAGTTGCCAGGCCAGCCATTAGTGCCAGCCTGTGTGTCAGGCTGCCAGCATATACTGTGCCTACTTCCATCCTCAGTGCCAGTCCACCACTCCTATTTTTTTACATCAGTCTTCTAGTGTTATTTAATTTTAGTTGCCAGGCCAGCCTGACACTAGTGCCAGCCTGTGTGTCAGGCTGCCAGCACATAATGTGCCTACTTCTATCCTGAGTGCCATCACTCCTATCTGTTGTAACATTAGTGTAACTTTTTTAAAAACAAACTTTTACATCAGTCTGCTATTGTTATTTAATTGCAGTTGCCTATCTGCCAGCGTGTGTGCCAGGCCCACTTTCCAACTAGTGCCACGAATCATATTTGTTATAACAGTAGTGTAATTATTTAAAATAAAAACTTTTTTGACTGTGAATCATCAGTCTGCTAGTGCAATTGAATTGCAGTTGCCTGCCTGCCAGCGTGTGTGCCAGGCCCACTTGCCAACTTGTGCCACCAATCATATTTGTTATAACAGTAGTGTAAATATTTAAAAAAAATATTTTTTGACTGTGAAAGAACAGTCTGCTAGTGTAATCTAATGTAATCTAAAGTTGCCTGCCTGCCAGCGTGTGTGCCAGGCCCACTTGCTGCCAACTATTGCCACCAATTATATTTGTTATAACAGTTTTGAAAATATTTTAAATCAAAACTGTTTTGACTGTGAATCATCATTCTGCTAGTGCCATTGAATTGCAGTTGCCTGCCTGCCAGCGTGTGTGCCAGGCCCACTTGCCAACTAGTTACACCAATCATATTTGTTGTAACAGTATTGTAAATATTTAAAATAAAAAATTCTTAGACTGTGAATCATCAGTCTGCTAGTGCAATTGAATTGCAGTTTCCTGTCTGCCAGCGTGTGTGCCAGGCCCACTAGCCAACCAGTGCCACCAATCATATTTGTTGTAACAGTATAGTAAATATTTAAAATAAAAACTTTTTTTACTGTGAATCATCAGTCTGCTAGTGCCATTGAATTGCAGTTGCCTGCCTGCCTGCCAGCATGTGTTCCAGGCCCACTTGCTGCCAACTACTGCCACCAATCATATTTGTTATAACAGTATTGTAAATATTTAAAATAAAAACTTTCTTGACTGTGAAACATCAGTCATCTAGTGTAATCTAATTGCAGTTGCCTTCCTCCCAGCGTGTGTGCCAGGCCCACTTGCCAAGCCAACTAGTGCCACCAATCATATTTGTTCTAACAGGTTTGAAAATATTTCAAATAAAAACAATTTTTACTGTGAATCATCATTCGGCTAGTGCCATTGAATTGCAGTTGCCTGCCTGCCAGCGTGTGTGCCAGGCCCACTTGCCGTTTTCAACTAGTGCCACCAATCATATTTGTTCTAACAGTATTGTAAAAAAGTTTTAAAAAAACTTTTTGGACTGTGAAGCATCAGTCAGCTACTGTAATCTAATTGCAGTTGCCTTCCTCCCAGCATTTGTGCCAGCCAGGCCCACTTGCCAACTAGTGCCACCAATCATATTTGTTGTCACAGTACTTTTAATATTTAAAAAATAAACATTTGTGACTTTGAAACATCAGTCTGTTTTTTGTTGTCAGGCTCACAGCGTATACTGTGCCCACTTGCCCAGTGCCACCACTCATAATTTGTTTAATAGTATTGTAAGTGTACATTTTAAAAAAATGACAGGCAGAGGCAGGCCACCCCGGAGGTGCCGTCATGGTTGTGGTGCTGTGATTGCTTTAGACCCTACAAATATGCACATTGTTCAGAGGCCAGGTGCCAGGGGGGACGCGAAAAGTTCTGAGGAGGACTTAGTTGAATGGCTAACACAGGACACCCAATCTTCTACAGCTTCCGCTCCTAGTCCTCCTTACCTTGACGCACCATCCACCTCCAGCTGTGCTTTGGGCACCTCTCAAGTGACCAATGCCACTCGCCCGCCTGTCGCCACCACCAACACTAGCACCACAGCCACTTCACTTGATCTGTCAGAGGAGTAATTGACACATCAGTTGGAAGAAATGAGAAATGCGCAACCATCATTGACAGAGAATGTAGATAACAGTGATATGTCTCAGTCAGGCAGCATTACAGACATGGAGGTACAGTGTGATGATGATGTTGTACCCGCTGCTGCTTCCTTTCTTGATGTGTCAGATACAAGTGAAGCGGTTGATGATGATGTTTTGGTGGATGTCACGTGGGTGCCTGCTAGAAGAGAAGAAGAAGAGGGGGAAGTTCAGATGGGGAGACAGAGAGGAGGAGGAGACGATTTGGAAGCAGGGGGAGGTTGTCGCAAGGAGCTAGTGGCACAGTCAGACAGCATGCATCAGCACCCGGAGTAAGCCAGACAGCACACCGACGCCAATCAACGCATGCTGTCGCCACCACCAGAATGCCGTCATCGCAGAGCTCAGCAGTGTGACATTTTTTGTGTGTGTCTGCCTCTGACAACAGTGATGCCATTTGCAACCTGTGCCAAAAGAAACTGAGTCGTGGGAAGTCCAACACCCACCTAGGTACAACTGCTTTGCGAAGGCACATGGTCTCACATCACAAACGCCGATGGGAAAAACACATGAGTTGAAGCAGCACACAAACTCAAAGCCGCCCTCCTCCTCCTGCTCCAGCATTTTCAGCCACGTCAACCACTGCTGTCCTCCTTGCCCCCTCTCAACCATCCTCTACTGAGTCTCTCTTACGTAGCAGTTCCTGGTCATCTGCCCACAGTCAGGTGTCTGTCAAGGACATGTTTGAGCGTAAGAAGCCAATTTCTCAAAGTCACCCCCTTGCTCTGCGTCTGACAGCTGGCTTGTCTGAACTCTTAGCCCGCCAGCTTTTACCATACAAGCTGGTGGAGTCTGATGCTTTCAAAAAATCTGTATCTATTGGGACACCGCAGTGGAAGGTACCTGGCCGAAATTTCTTTTCACAAAAGGCAATCCCAAACCTGTACTCGATTATGCGAAAGGAAGTAATGGCATGTCTGGCACACAGCGTTGGGGCAAGGGTCCATATGAGCACTGATAGCTGGTCTGCAAAGCATGGTCAGGGCAGGTATATCACCTACACTGTGCATTGGGTAAACCTGCTGACGTCTGACAAGCATGGAATGCGTGGCTCTGCAGAGGAGTTGGTGACACCGCCACGACTTGCAGGCAGGCCTGCTGCTACCTCCTCTACTCCTCCTACTCCATCCTCTTCCATAACCTCTTCCTCGGCTGAGTCCTCTTCTGCTTCTGCGTCTTGCTTCACATCAACGGCACCCCCCCAGCTCCCCAGGTACCATTCAACATCCCGGATACGGCAGTGTCACGCCGTCTTGGGGTTGACTTGCCTGAAAGCGGAGAGTCACACCGCACCAGCACTCCTGTCCGCCCTGAAAGCACAGGTAGATCAGTGGCTGACTCCGCACCAACTGGAGATTGGCAAGGTTGTTTCTGACAATGGAAGTAATTTGGTGGCGGCATTGAAATTGGGCAAGTTGACACATGTGCCGTGCATGGCACATGTGTGTAATCTGATTGTACAACGCTTTGTGCATAAGTACCGAGGCTTACAGGACGTCCTGAAGCAGGCCAGGAAGGTGTGTGGCCATTTCAGGCCATGGCGCACATGTCCGATATCCAGCGTCAAAACAACCTGCCAGTGAGGCGCTTGATTTTCGACAGCCCGACACGGTGGAATTATACACTCCTAATGTTCGACCACCTGCTCCATCAAGAAAAAGCTGTTAATGAGTATTTGTATGACCGGGGTGCTAGGACAGCCTCTGGGGAGCTGAGGATTTTTTTGCCAAATTACTGGACGCTCATGTGCAATGCCTGTAGGCTCATGCATCCTTTTGAGGAGGTGACAAACATTGTCAGTCGCACTGAAGGCACCATCAGCGACATCATACCATTTGTTTTCATCCTGGAGCGTGCCCTGTGAAGAGTGCTGGATCAGGCCGTAGATGAGCGTGAAGAGGAAGAGTTGTGGTGTACATCACCACCAGAAACAGCCTTATCAGCATCGCTTTCTGGACCTGCGGCAACGCAGGAAGAGGATTGTGAGGAAGAAGAGTCAGAGGAGGAATGTGGCTTTGAGGAGGAGGAGTAGGGAGACCAAGCACAACAGGCATCCCAGGGTGCTCGTTGTTGTCACCTATCTGGTACCCGTGGTGTTGTACGTGGCTGGGGGGAAGAAGATACCCTCAGTGACATCAGTGAGGATGAGGAACGGGACATGATTAGCTCGGCATCCAACTTTGTGCAAATGGGGTCTTTCATGCTGTCGTGCCTGTTGAGGGACCCTCGTATAAAAAAGCTGAAGGAGAATGACCTGTACTGGGTGTCCATGCTACTAGACCCCCGGTATAAGCATAAAGTGCCTGAAATGTTACCAAATTCCCGCAAGTTGGAAAGGATGGAGCATTTCCAAAATAAATTAAAAACTATGCTTTACACAGCGTATAAGGGTGATGTCACAGCACAATGGGAATCTAACAGGGGAAGAGATTAAAGTAATCCTCCTCCTCCTCCCACGACCATGGCGGCAAGGACAGGACGCTTTCCTGACGTGTTGTTGATGGAGGACATGCGGACCTTTTTAACTCCTATGAATTGCCAGAGCCTTTCGGGATCCAGCCTCAGAGAAAGACTCAACCGACAGGTAGCAGACTACCTAGCATTAACTGTGGATCTCGACACTCTGAGGAGCGATGGACCCCTTGACTACTGGGTGTGCAGGCTTGACCTGTGGCCTGAGCTATCCCAATTTGCAATCAAACTTCTGGCCTGCCCCGCTTCAAGTGTCCTGTCAGAAAGGACCTTCAGTGCAGCAGGAGGTATTGTCACTGAGAAGAGAAGTCGCCTAGGTCAAAAAAGTCTTGATTATCTCACCTTTATTAAAATGAATGAGGGATGGATCCCGAAGGGACTGACATTGGGTGATACATTTGAGTAAAAAAGGCCTGATGATGAGATGAGCTGCCTTGGGCTACAAATGGTACACACGCTGGCTTTTTTTTTCTTATAATGCAGGATGACTTGCGTGACTTATCCGCCAACAACTAGTGTTCAAGCCACAAGGTTTTAGGGCACTTTCTAACTCTTTTACAAACATCAATTTTTCTGGCCGCTGCTACAGCAGCGGCTGCAACAATACCGAATTTTTAAGGCATTTGTACATGCCTAATTTTTCTGGCCTCTGCTGCTGCACTGTGGCTCCAAAAATCAAAGCAAAAAAAAAAAGGCACATAGCAGTGATTAAACTGTTAAGAATAGTACTACTTAACACACCACTCATATCTGGTGGCACAGTACATTGCACGTGCAGTGCCCCAAATTTGAAGTAGGAGGACCGACCAAGCATCTTTTTCCATCTCACGGTTCCGAAAAATTATCTCCGGGTTCCATCGATGCCATACCTGTACTCTAGTGTTCAAAAGGATGGCATATGTGGTGTTTCATGCTGTTGTGCCTGTTGAGGATCTTGAGCCATTGTATGAAAAGGCTGAAGGAGAACGACCTGTACTGGGTGTCCAAGCACGTTTTTTGTTCAATATTCCCGGTTCCTCTAAATTATCTCCGGGTTCCTCAAATCAATGCCATACCTGTACTCTATTGTGCAAAAGGATGGCATATGTGGTGTTTCATGCTGTTGTGCCTGTTGAGGGTCGTGGGACATCGTATAAAAAGGCTGAAAGAGAACGACCTGTACTGGGTGTCCAAGCACGTTTTTTGTTCAATATTCCTGGTCCCTCTAAATTATCTCCGGGTTCCTCAAATCAATGCCATACCTGTACTCTATTGTGCAAAAGGATGGTATATGTGGTGTTTCATGCTGTTGTGCCTGTTGAGGGTCGTGGGCCATCGTATATAAAGGCTGAAGGAGAACGACCTGTACTTGGTGTCCAAGCACGTTTTTTGTTCAATATTCCCGGTTCCTCTAAATTATCTCCGGGTTCCTCAAATCAATGCCATACCTGTACTCTATTGTGCAAAAGGATGGCATATGTGGTGTTTCATGCTGTTGTGCCTGTTGAGGGTCGTGGGCCATCGTATAAAAAGGCTGAAGGAGAACGACCTGTACTGGGTGTCCTATCACGTTTTTTGTTCAATATTCCCGGTTCCTCTAAATTATCTCCGGGTTCCTCAAATCAATGCCATACCTGTACTCTATTGTGCAAAAGGATGGTATATGTGGTGTTTCATGCTGTTGTGCCTGTTGAGGGTCGTGGGCCATCGTATAAAAAGGCTGAAGGAGAACGACCTGTACTGGGTGTCCAAGCACATTTTTTGTCCAATATTCCCGGTTCCTCTAAATTATCACCGGGTTCCTCAAATCAATGCCATACCTGTACTCTATTGTGCAAAGGGATGGCATATGTGGTGTTTCATGCTGTTGTGCCTGTTGAGGGTCGTGGGCCATCGTATATAAAGGCTGAAGGAGAACGACCTGTACTGGGTGTCCAAGCACGTTTTTTGTTCAATATTCCCGGTTCCTCTAAATTATCTCCGGGTTCCTCAAATCAATGCCATACCTGTACTCTATTGTGCAAAAGGATGGCATATGTGGTGTCTTATGCTGTTGTGCCTGTTGAGGATCGTGAGCCATTGTATGAAAAGGCTGAAGGAGAACGACCTGTACTGGGTGTCCAAGCACGTTTTTTGTTCAATATTCCCGGTTCCTCTAAATTATCTCCGGGTTCCTCAAATCAATGCCATACCTGTACTCTATTGTGCAAAAGGATGGCATATGTGGTGTTTCATGCTGTTGTGCCTGTTGAGGGTCGTGGGACATCGTATAAAAAGACTGAAGGAGAACGACCTGTACTGGGTGTCCAAGCACGTTTTTTGTTCAATATTCCTGGTCCCTCTAAATTATCTCCGGGTTCCTCAAATCAATGCCATACCTGTACTCTATTGTGCAAAAGGATGGTATATGTGGTGTTTCATGCTGTTGTGCCTGTTGAGGGTCGTGGGCCATCGTATATAAAGGCTGAAGGAGAACGACCTGTACTGGGTGTCCAAGCACGTTTTTTGTTCAATATTCCCGGTTCCTCTAAATTATCTCCGGGTTCCTCAAATCAATGCCATACCTGTACTCTATTGTGCAAAAGGATGGCATATGTGGTGTTTCATGCTGTTGTGCCTGTTGAGGGTCGTGGGCCATCGTATAAAAAGGCTGAAGGAGAACGACCTGTACTGGGTGTCCAATCACGTTTTTTGTTCAATATTCCCGGTTCCTCTAAATTATCTCCGGGTTCCTCAAATCAATGCCATACCTGTACTCTATTGTGCAAAAGGATGGTATATGTGGTGTTTCATGCTGTTGTGCCTGTTGAGGGTCGTGGGCCATCGTATAAAAAGGCTGAAGGAGAACGACCTGTACTGGGTGTCCAAGCACGTTTTTTGTTCAATATTCCCGGTTCCTCTAAATTATCACCGGGTTCCTCAAATCAATGCCATACCTGTACTCTATTGTGCAAAGGGATGGCATATGTGGTGTTTCATGCTGTTGTGCCTGTTTTGGGTCGTGGGCCATCTTATAAAAAGGCTGAAGGAGAACAACCTGTACTGGGTGTCCAAGCACGTTTTTTGTTCAATATTCCCGGTTCCTCTAAATTATCTCCGGGTTCCTCAAATCAATGCCATACCTGTACTCTATTGTGCAAAAGGATGGCATATGTGTTGTTTCATGCTGTTGTGCCTGTTGAGGGTCGTGGGCCATCTTATAAAAAGGCTGAAGGAGAACGACCTGTACTGGGTGTCCAAGCACGTTTTTTGTTCAATATTCCTGGTTCCTCTAAATTATCTCCGGGTTCCTCAAATCAATGCCATACCTGTACTCTATTGTGCAAAAGGATGGCATATATGTTGTTTCATGCTGTTGTGCCTGTTGAGGGTCGTGGGCCATCGTATAAAAAGGCTGAAGGAGAACAAACTGTACTGGGTGTCCAAGCACGTTTTTGTTCATATTCCCGGTTCCTCTAAATTATCTCCGGCTTTCTCAAATCAATGCCATACCTGTACTCTATTGTGCAAAAGGATGGCATATGTGTTGTTTCATGCTGTTGTGCCTGTTGAGGGTCGTGGGCCATCGTATATAAAGGCTGAAGGAGAACGACCTGTACTGGGTGTCCAATCACGTTTTTTGTTCAATATTCCCGGTTCCTCTAAATTATCTCCGGGTTCCTCAAATCAATGCCATATCTGTAATCTATTGTGCAAAAGGATGGCATATGTGGTGTTTCCTGCTGTTGTTTCTGTTGAGGGTCTGGGACCCTCGTCTAAAAAGGCTGAAGGAAAACAAAGTGTACTGTTTGTCCAAGCATCTTTTTCCATCTTCCGGTTCCTAAAAATTATCTCCGGGTTTCTAAAATGGATGCCATACCTGTACTCTATTTTTCAAAAGGATGGCACATGTGGTGTTTACTGCTGTTGTTTCTGTTGAGGGTCCTGGACCCTCTTATAAAAAGGCTGAAGGACAACGACCTGTACTGGGTGTCCAAGCTTGGTTTTTTGTTCAATTTCCCGGTTCCTAAAAATTATCTCCGGGTTTCTAAAATGGATGCCATACCTGTACTCTATTGTTCAAAAGGATGGCATATGTGGTGTTTACTGCTGTTGTTTCTGTTGAGGGTCCTGGACCCTCTTATAAAAAGGCTGAAAGAGAAGGACCTGTACTGGGTGTACTGTCCAAGCATCTTTTTCCATCTCCCGGTTCCTAAAAATTATCTCCGGGTTTCTAAAATCAATGCCATACCTGTACTGGATTATTCGAAAGGATGGCATATGTGGTGTTTCCTGCTGTTGTTTCTGTTGAGGGTCCGGGACCCTCGTATAAAAAGGCTGAAGGAGAATGAAGTGTACTGGGTGTCCAATCATGTCTTTTTTTAAATTTCACGGTTCCTAAAAATTATCTTCCGGTTTCTAAAATCAATGCCATACCTGTACTCTATTGTTCAAAAGGATGGCATATGTGGTGTTTCCAGCTGTTGTTTCTTTTGAGGGTCCTGGACCCTCTTATAAAAAGGCTGAAGGAGAACGACCTTTACTGGGTGTCCAAGCATCTTTTTCCATCTCCCGGTTGCTTAAAATTAACTCCGGGTTTCTAAAATCAATGCCATACCTGTACTGGATTATTCAAAAGGATGGCATATGTGGTGTTTTTACTGCTGTTGTTTCTGTTGAGGGTCCGGGACCCTCGTATAAAAAGGCTGAAGGAGAACGAAGTGTACTGGGTGTCCAATCATGTTTTTTTTTAAATTTCCCGGTTCCGAAAAATTATCTCCGGGTTTCTAAAATCAATGCCATACCTGTACTCTATTGTTCAAAAGGATGGCATATGTGCTGTTTCCAGCTGTTGTTTCTGTTGAGGGTCCTGGACCCTCTTATAAAAAGGCTGAAGGAGAATGACCTGTACTGGGTGTCCAAGCATCTTTTTCCATCTCCCGGTTCCTAAAAATTATCTCTGGGTTTCTAAAATCAATGCCATACCTGTACTGGATTATTCAAAAGGATGGCATATGAGGTGTTTCCTGCTGTTGTTTCTGTTGAGGGTCCGGGACCCTCGTATAAAAAGGCTGAAGTAGAACGAAGTGTACTGGGTGTCCAATCATGTTTTTTTTTAAATTTCCCGGTTCCCAAAAAATTATCTCCGGGTTCCTAAAATCGATGCCATGCCTGTATTGTATTGTTCAAAAGGATGGCATATGTGGTGTTTCCTGCTGTTGTTTCTTTTGAGGGTCCTGGACCCTCTTATAAAAAGGCTGAAGGAGAACGACCTGTACTGGGTGTCCAAGCATCTTTTTCCATCTCCCGGTTCCTAAAAATTATCTCTGGGTTTCTAAAAGCAATGCCATACCTGTACTGGATTATTCAAAAGGATGGCATATGTGGTGTTTCCTGCTGTTGTTTCTGTTGAGGGTCCTGGACCCTTGTCTAAAAAGGCTGAAGGAGAACCAAGTGTACTAGTTGTCCAAGCATCTTTTTCCATCTCCCGGTTCCTAAAAATTATTTCCGGGTTCCTAAAATGGATGCCATACCTGTACTGGATTGTTCAAAAGGATGGCATATGTGGTGTTTCCTGCTGTTGTTTCTGTTGAGGGTCCGGGACCCTCGTATAAAAAGGCTGAAGGAGAACGAAGTGTACTGGGTGTCCAATCATGTTTTGTTTTAAATTTCCCGGTTCCTAAAAATTATCTCCGGGTTCCTAAAATCGATGCCATACCTGTACTGTATTATTCAAAAGGATGGCATATGTGGTGTTTCCTGCTGTTGTTTCTGTTGAGGGTCCGGGACCCTCGTATAAAAAGGCTGAAGGAGAACGAAGTGTACTGGGTGTCCAATCATGTTTTTTTTTAAATTTCCAGGTTCCTAAAAATTATCTCCGGGTTCCTAAAATCGATGCCATACCTGTACTCTATCGTGCAAAAGGATGGCATAGGTGGTGTTTCCTGCTGTTGTGTCTGTGGAGGGTCCTGGACCCTCGTCTACAAAGGCGGAAGGAGAACTACCTGTACTGGATGTCAAAGCATCTTTTTCCATCTCACGGTTCCTAAAAATTATCTCTGGGTTCCTAATATGGATGCCATACCTGTGCTCTATTGTGCAAAAGGATGGCATATGTGGTGTTTCATGCTGTTGTGCCTGTTGAGGGTCGTGGGCCATCGTATAATTAGGCTGAAGGAGAACGAACTGTACTGCCTTGCTGCTCCTTTTAGGCAGGCCAGCTTTTTGCATACAGGCCCACAGACTCTGTAACAGATCCCTCTTTTAGGGAGAGGTGCAGCCATAATGCAGGGTCAGAACCTCTGTCTGCAACTGGTATACTTGATTGTGCAAAAGGAAGTAACAAACCTTACTATGGTTCCCTGACCACACGTCTTGTTGTTATATTTGGTGAGGGTAATCAGGCAGGCCGTATAGACCTCCCCCGATAGGGGGAGTAAAAGGGATTAAAGTGCTAAGAATAGTACAACTTAACAAAAACCTAGTTACCATGGGTCCCAGACCGCATGTCTTGTGGTTATATTTGGTGAGGGTAATCAGGCAGGCCGTATAGACCTCCCCCGAGAGGTGGGAGTAACAGGGATGAAAGTGCTAACAATAGTACTACTTAACACAACCTAGTTACCATGGGTCCCAGATCGCATGTTTTATTATTATACTTTTTCTGGGTAATTATATATCTATCAAATCTATCTATTTATCTTCTATCGATTCTATCTAACTATCAATCTATGTATATCTATCTATCAAATCTATCTATCTCGTGGCCGGACTGTTTTGAGACAGCCACTTGTGTTTAGGACAAATTTGAAGTAGGAGGACAGACCAATCATCTTCTTCCATCTCCCTGTTCCAAAAATGCAGGCCATATAGACCTCCCCCGATAGGGGGAGTAACAGGTAGTAGTAAACTGCTAAGAATAGTACTACTTAACACACCACGGGTCCCAGACCGCATGTCTTATTGTTATACTCTGTCAGGGAAATTATATATCTTTCAAATTTATCTATTTATCTATCAAATCGATCTAACTATCAATCGTATCTATCAAATGTTTATTGCATCTATTGATCTATGTAATTTGTATTGATCATATGTATATTGCATCTATTGAGCTATGTAATCTATGTATCTATCTATCATACTGATTTGTAAATGCCCTTTTTATTAATAAGAATTCTAACACCACATTGCACTATTTATAAAGGAACTTATCAATGACACTTTAAACAATAAACACAACAGGATGAATGCCTGATTAATTATGACCTTGATTACAAGTGGAGGACAAAAATATAAATGCTGTTTAGCGCTAACAGAGTGAAAGCGAAATCAATAGCACTCCTATTTTTTAGCTCAAATTACAACTTAAAAATAAAAAGTTTTTGATCAGGTGGAAGCCTCAGGGGCTCTAACATATGGGGGTCAGAAAGTCCCTCTCTCCATAAACTTCTATGGGATGTACTATAAAACCCTATTCTGACTTTCACTTGCGCGCTAACCTGAAGATATATATACTGTGACGGATACCCCGGCTACCCCGACTGGGTAGCTCTGCCAAATGGGTCCTGCTTCCTCCCTGCCAACTGCAGCTATGTAGCTGGCAAGTGACCACAGTCTGTAGCCACCCCTAATGCCTGACAGCACCAGTAGTCAGGGTCCCACCCTGTGGCAGACTCCAGCTACCCAGACTAGGTAGCTCTGCCAGAGGGTCCTTCCTCTGCCAGGAACAGGCTGCTATGTAGCCCAGGAAAGTGATTTTAGCTGGTGCACACCTAAATAACTAGACAGACTAGCATTCAGGTGAAACAAGAACTGATTTTATTGGAAACACACACTCCTTTTATACATACAGCTCATCTTGATAAGACCATGGACACTTCCACAATTTTCTCGCCATTCCCGCCCCTCCAGACGGACCGGCACCTCCATAGCAGCCACAGTCCCACAACATCCAGGACACAGGGGTGGTGGTTTCGGGGTGATCCCGGTGGAGCGGCAGCACTTCCATGGTGTCATTTTAAAGCCACAGTCCAAAAATCAGCATTATTCGTTACTGGGGACCGGAGTTACAGTCTGTTGAAGTTATCGGGTTAGGGGTGTCCAAAACCCCCAGTTCCCAAAGGGTTTCCCTCCAATAATTCCCCCAGATCTTGTCCTCCATAGGGGCTACCAATCCCCAAAAGAGCGGAGCTCTGGGGCAAGGGGCTGCTGGAGCGACCAGGGGTAAAGCTAACGGGTGTCCTGCTGTCCTGTGGCCGATCGGGAGTTCCAGGAGCCCGGCCAGCCTGACAGGCATTAGGCGGGTGTCCGTTGTGAGGCGGCCGACCGTGAGTTCCAGGAGCCCGGCCAGCCTAGGGGGGTTTTCCTGGTCATAGACCAGCTCTTCTCTTAACACAAAACAAGCAAACAAAAAGCTTTCAGAGATTGTGGTTGCTCTGGGGAGTCCAAAACCACTGAGAAACAACAGGGATAAGGTTGTAGGGAGGTAGGGGTTTTAACCTTTGCAGCCCGGTATCCGTAACATATACACACACCTTTATATTTATACATTTATTTCAATATTCAACTTATATTTTACATATTTTAATATGTATATATATATGTGTGTGTGTGTAATACTTTTCAATATGATTTACATGTGCTTTTTTATACTTGTATTGTACTTTTAACACTTTACTTCAGGTGTCAATTTGTGTGCTTGAGAGCAGCACATAACTCACAGCTTAGCGCGGCCTTAATATCAATTGTAAAGCATATGGCGCGCTGAAGGGATATCGGGCACGATAACCATTTTCTGGTAATTCTTTTTTAACATGGACTTGCAATATCAGCTTGAGCTAATCTAGTGTGACATTTAACTGATGGGAGTTATAGCTGAAGGGCTACAAGGTGGTGCCTCTTCTCAGAGGTTGATAGGGGCATATAAACGGCTGTTCTTGAGGTTCTTTTCCTTGAATCAGCTCATATGGTGCTTTAATTTTCTAAAAAACATCTAGCAACCTTATTATAAAACAAAAACAATGCATTTACCACTACTTTTTCTATTGGTTTAATATTGTGTGTTTTTTGCTATAACCATCAATTATATAACAAATGTCATCTCAAACTTATCGGAAACCAACCATAACGTAAACCATAGGCTTTAAATCTAAAGGAGAATAGTTCCCTTTATTGTCATACTGAATTGTGTTACAGAAAATCTTACTGCGCACAAGTGAGATGTAATCTGTGTGTATTGAGGGGGCACTAATGTATCACACAGGGGTAGGTTCTGTGCCACCTGTAAGCATAAGCGTTACTATGGTGTAACATAAAGTATTTACAAGACCATAAGTTATAATGTTAGTAGTTTACTAGCAGAGAGTTAGAATTGTTACTCTGTAACTGGATTTGCTTGATGTCCAGTAGTTAAAGGGATATTATTATAGTATGAGATTGTAATATAAAATGTTTCATTATGTGTAGATAAAAAACGTTGTAATATACTTACATTATTTGTTTTGTCCCCTTTTCTTACAATTTAAAGGGACACTAAACCCAAACATTTTCTTTGATGATTTAGATACAGAATACAATTTTAAAAAAAGTTTCCAATTTACTTCTATTATTAAATTTGCTTCATTCTCTTGTTAGTCTTTGTTGAAGAGATCTCTAGATAGGTAGCGTGCACATATCTGGCACACTACATGACAGGAAACAGTGCTGCCATATAGTGATCTTGCTAATGTATAACACTGTTATAAAACGGCTGCCAGATAGTGCTTCAGACACGTGCACACTCCTGAACGTACATTCCTGATTTTCAACAAATGATAACAAGAAAACAAAGCAAATGTTATATTGAAGTATTTAGAAAGTTCTTTAAAACCGTATGTTCTCTGAATCTGAGGTTGTAACTCATGAAAATTGTTGTTTTTTTTAAATTCCATACAGCTAGATCACGAGTTGTGCATTACGGCTCTTATAAATATGGTATTTTCTGCGTTAAAACAGCAATGCAGCCATTACAAGTCTTGTTGGGATAGCTGTACCGCAAGCCTTTTAGCCTGTAACACGTCAGTCCCGCACACGTAAAAATGACTTTTTTTTAATGGGATTCCCATAGCGCCGGTATTATGAGTTTTGCGGTGAGGCTAAAAAGTGAGCGGTACACTCTATAACCACAAGATCCGTAGCGCCATTTAAAGTCAGTAGTTAAGAGTTTTATGGTACAAAGCTGTAACATAAAACTCATAACTAAACTGTTACAAAGTACACTAACACCCATAAACTACCTATTAACCCCTAAACCGAGGCCCTCCCGCATCACAAACACTAAAATAAATGTATTAACCCCTAATCTGCCACTCCCGACATCACCGCCACTAATAAAATGTATTAACCCCTATTCCACCGCTCCCCGACATCGTCACCACTATACTAAAGTTATTAACCCCTTTTATTTGGGTGGGTTTTATTTTTTGTTTTACGGTTTGGGCAGCAAAAGTGCTAAATGCCCTTTTAAGGGCAATGGGTAGTTTAGGTTTTTTTTGTGGGTTGGTGGGGGTTGTAATGTTAGTGGGTATTTGTATTTTTATTTCATAAACAGAGCTGATTTCTTTAGGGCAATGCCCTACAAAAGCCCCTTTTAAGGGCCATTTGTAGTTTATTCAAGATTAGGTTTTTTATTTTGTTGTGGTTTTTTTTTATGGGTATTAGAATAGGAATAATTTTTATTATTTTTTTGATATTTTGTGTAATTTTTTTTAGGGGGTGTTTGTTTTTCTTTTGTAGTAAAGGAGCTGTTTAACTTAGGGCAATGCCCTACAAAAGGCCCTTTTAAGGGCCCTTGGTAGTTTATTCTAGATCAGGCTTTTTTATTTTGGTGTGTTTTTTTTTTTAAAAGGGTATTAGAATAGGAATATTATTTATTTTTTTTGGATAATTTTTATTTTTTGTAATGGTAGTTTTTTTTTATTTTTTATAATGGTAGGTTTTAGTGTAAGGCAGGTTAGGTTTTATTTAACAAGTAAGTTTGTATTTATTTTAACTAAGTAGTTAGTAAATAGTTAATAACTATTTACTAACTAGTCTACCTAGTTAAAATAAATACAAACTTACCTGTGACAAAAAAACCTAAGCTAGCTACAATATAACTAATAGTTACATTGTAGCTAGCTTAGGTTTTATTTCACAGGTAAGTATATATTTAGTTTTAAATAGGAATTATTTAGTTAATAATTGTAACTTTAATTTAGATCTATTTTAATTATTTTAAAGTTGGGTGTGTTAGGGTTATTGTTATGTTAGTGTTAGGTTTAGGGGTAGGTGTAGGGGTTAATAGTTTATTTTAGGTTGTTGCAATGTGGGGGGCTGGCGGTTTAGGGGTTAATTGGTTTATTTAGTGGTAGTGATGTGGGAGGCCAGAGCTTTAGGGGTTAATAACTTTATTTAGTTGCGGCGATTTTGGGGAGCAGCGGAATAGGGGTTAATAACTTTAATATAGTTGCGGCGATGTTGGGGTGCAGCGGAATAGGGGTTAATAACTTTAGTATAGTGGCGGCTATATTGGGAGAGGCAGATTAGGGGTTAATACCTTATTTAGGTGGCAGCAATATTGGGAGTGGCAGATTAGGGGTTAATAACTGTAGGCAGGCGTCAGCGATGTCGGGGACAGCAGATTAGGGGTGTTTAGACGTAGGGTTTATGTTAGGGTGTTAGGTTTAAACGTTAGTTTCTTTTTCCCCATAGACATCAATGGGGCTGCGTTACGTAGCTTTTCCTTCCGCGATCACAGGTGTTAGACATTTTTCTGACCCGCTCTCCTCATTCAGGTCTATGGGGAAAGCGTGCACAAGCTTAAAAACCCCATATCGCATGCACAAGCCGGGGTTTTTAAAACTTGTAATGACATCGCTATAGGGGATTAAATAACGCCACTTTTGTTGCGTTCATTAATTTCCCTATAGCGCTCAAAACTCGTATGTAGCCTTATCTCACTGTCCTGCTGCAAGCAATTAGGGGCAGATATGAAACACAAAATAAACTATACAAACAGGGTTGTGTGGGTTTGCACAAACTAAACAAACTTTCTCCCAGGGAGGCTTGGGTTAATACTTTAAGGCAATTTATCTGAGCTTTTGTTTACTTTTCCCTCTCTCCCTAAACTTCTATGGTGTCTCATGCTTTTAAAAGGAAGATTATCAGTTTTTTTAACAATCATTCTTTGCAATAGTAACCAAGTTAAATCATTGAAAAACCAGTAAAAAGATAAAAACTAAATCTAGGAGGTTCATATGCTAATTTCTTAGACCTTGAAGGCCACCACTAATCTGAAAGCATTTTGATTTTTGTTTTTTGCCACTAGAGGGCTTTAGTTCATGTGTTTTATATAGATAACATTGAGCTCATGCACGTGAAGCTCCTAGGAGTGAGCACTTATTGGCTAAAATGCAAGTCTGTGAAAAAAACTGAAAGGGACAGTCAACACCAGATTTTGTGTTGTTTAAAACAGTGATTTTTAACCTTTTTTTTGCCGTGGCACACTTTTTACATTAAAAAATCCTGTGGCACACCACCATCCCAAAATTTTAAAAAAAAATCACACATTGTAGCCTAATACAGCATATATATATACACATACACACAAACACACACATACTGTATGTATTGTGCTGTTATGCCATGCCTCCTACAAACTACCCCTGCACTGGGAGTAAAAAACAAGCAAAGTTTAAAAAATATGTCACACTGTTGTCAGTCTGCCGTGGCACACCTGAGGATCTCTCACGGCACACTAGTGTGCCACGGCACACTGGTTTAAAAACACTGGTTTAAAAGGATAGATAAACCCTTTATTACCCATTTCCAAGTTTTGCATAACTAACACTGTTATAGTAATATACTTTTTACCTCAGTGACTACCTTGTATCTAAGCCTCTGCAGGCTGCCCCTTACCTCAGTGCTTTTGACAGACTTGCATTTTAGGCAATCAGTGCTTACTCCTCGGTAACTTCATATGCGTGAGCTCAATGTTATCTATATGAAACACATGAACTAATGCCCTCTAGTGGCAGACTAGAGGTGGCCTTCAAGGTCTAAGAAATTGGCATATGAACCTCCTAGTTTTAGCTTTCAACTAAGAATACCAAGAGCACAAAGCAAAATTGGAGATAAAAGTATATATAGGCATGGGCGTCCAGAGGGGGTGGGGCAATAAAGGGAAATATGCCCAGATACACGCATATATAAATTATTCCAAAATGCTACACGTCTTAGCTTTCTAGTACTCTATTGGAGTCAGCATATGCTAAATTTTATACACTGTTACACATTATTTTGGGTGTAATAAAATAAATGTCTTTATCCAGACACCTAACCTATAAATGAGAATAGGAGCACATAGCTTTATTTATTATTTAGTGCTTTGTTTATTTGATCTCTTGTACAGTTATAAAGAAGAAAAACATCAAAATGAAACACAAAAGAACCAGTTGACCTATACTTGTAAAGCAGGCACCCCAGACGTTTTGGAACTACATTTCCCATGATGCTCAGACACATTTTAGGCTGGCTGAGTATCAAGGGAAATGTAGTTGGGAAACATCTGGGGTTCTGACTGCTGATGTAAAGCCTAAAACTGCTAATACATTACCTAAAGTGTGCAAAACAAACATTCCTCTATTTGTGCTATTGGCAAACAGTAACAGACTATTCCAGCTTGTGAGTAGGAGAGCTCTGCACAGAAAGCTCAGAGCACTTTGCTATTAATGGGATACCTTATTCTTTGCTGCTGTTAAAAAGTTGGTGAGAGTGGGAATCCCTACATGGCTCATAGTTACAGTATGGAGTGGGGGGTGACCTCATGCAAAGCTTTCTGCCTTCCAGGAATCTCGCTCCCCACCACTGTACAATGCATGCATTTGGCACCTAAAAGGTGGCACAGAGGTTAAGTAGCGGCTGCTTCTTAACTTCCATTTTAGATGAGCCTGGACCGATGGGAAGCAGCATTCACTGTTTATAAATGGTCTGATCTGACATCCTGTTTTGTCACAGAGCTGATAGGAACAGAAGCTTATAGGGTGATTAATACCCCTTTGCTTTACCCTTATCATTGTTGTGGACAACTGAAAACCCTATGGCCTAGATTTGGAGTTTTGTCGGTAAGGACCCGCGTAGCTAACGCCGGCTTTTTTCTGGCCGCACCATAAAAATAACTCTGGTATTGAGAGTCCACATAAAGGCTGCGTTAGTCTCCAAAAAAGGAGCGTAGAGCATTTTTAACGCAGCTTCAACTCTCGATACCAGAGTTGCTTACGCAAGCGGCCAGCCTCAAAAACGTGCTCGTGCACGATTCCCCCATAGAAAACAATGGGGCTGTTTGAGCTGAAAAAAAACCTAACACCTGCAAAAAAGCTGCGTTCAGCTACTAGCGCAGCCCCATTGTTTGTTATGGGGAAACACTTCCTACGTCTGCACCTAACACTCTAACATGTACCCCGAGTCTAAACACCCCTAACCTTACACTTATTAACCCCTATTCTGCCGCCCCCGCTATCGCTGACCCCTGTATATTATTTTTAACCTCTAATCTGCCGCTCCGTAAACCGCCGCTACTTACATAATCCCTATGTACCCCTAATCTGCTGCCCTAACATCGCCGACCCCTATATTATATTTATTAACCCCTAATCTGCCCCCACAACGTCGCCTCCACCTGCCTACACTTATTAACCCCTAATCTGCCAAGCGGACCTGAGCGCTACTATAATAAAGTTATTAACCCCTAATCTGCCTCACTAACCCTATAATAAATAGTATTAACCCCTAATCTGCCCTCCCTAACATCGCCGACACCTAACTTCAATTATTAACCCCTAATCTGCCGACCGGAGCTCACCGCTATTCTAATAAATGTATTAACCCCTAAAGCTAAGTCTAACCCTAACACTAACACCCCCCTAAATTAAATATAATTTTAATCTAACGAAATTAATTAACTCTTATTAAATAAATTATTCCTATTTAAAGATAAATACTTACCTGTAAAATAAATCCTAATATAGCTACAATATAAATAATAATTACATTGTAGCTATTTTAGGATTAATATTTATTTTACAGGCAACTTTGTAATTATTTTAACCAGGTACAATAGCTATTTAATAGTTAAGAACTATTTAATAGCTAAAATAGTTAAAATAATTACAAATTTACCTGTAAAATAAATCCTAACCTAAGTTACAATTAAACCTACCACTACACTATCAATAAATTAATTAAATAAAATACCTATAATTATCTACAATTAAACCTAACACTACACTATCAATAAATAAATTAAATACAATACCTACAAATAACTACAATGAAATAAACTATCTAAAGTACAAAAAATAAAAAAGAACTAAGTTACAAAAAATAAAAAAATATTTACAAACATAAGAAAAATATTACAACAATTTTAAACTAATTACACCTACTCTAAGCCCCCTAATAAAATAACAAAGCCCCCCAAAATAAAAAAATGCCCTACCCTATTCTAAATTACTAAAGTTCAAAGCTCTTTTACCTTACCAGCCCTGAATAGGGCCCTTTGCGGGGCATGCCCCAAGAAGTTCAGCTCTTTTGCCTGTAAAAAAAAACATACAATACCCCCCCCCAACATTACAACCCACCACCCACATACCCCTAATCTAACCCAAACCCCCCTTAAATAAACCTAACACTAAGCCCCTGAAGATCTTCCTACCTTATCTTCACCATACCAGGTTCACCGATCGATCCAGAAGAGCTCCTCCGATGTCCTGATCCAAGCCCAAGCGGGGGGCTGAAGAGGTCCATGATCTGGCTGAAGTCATCATCCAAGCGGGAGATGAAGAGGTCCATGATCCGGCTGAAGTCTTCATCCAAGCGGGGCAGAAGAGGTCTTCCATCCGATTGAAGTCTTCATCCAAGCGGGATCTTCTATGGTCATCCATCCGGAGCGGAGCGGCAGGATCCTGAAGACCTCCGACGCGGAACATCCATCCTGGCCAACGACTGAACGACGAATGACGGTTCCTTTAAATGACGTCATCCAAGATGGCGTCCCTCAAATTCCGATTGGCTGATAGGATTCTATCAGCCAATCGGAATTAAGGTAGGAATATTCTGATTGGCTGATGGAATCAGCCAATCAGAATCAAGTTAATCCGATTGGCTGATCGGATCAGCCAATCGGATTGAACTTGATTCTGATTGGCTGATTCCATCAGCCAATCAGAATATTCTACCTTAATTCCGATTGGCTGATAGAATCCTATCATCCAATCGGAATTCGAGGGACGCCATCTTGGATGACGTCATTTAAAGGAACCGTCATTCGTCGTTCAGTCGTCGGCCAGGATGGATGTTCCGCGTCGGAGGTCTTCAGGATCCTGCCGCTCCGCTCCGGATGGATGACCATAGAAGATCCCGCTTGGATGAAGACTTCAATCGGATGGAAGACCTCTTCTGCCCCGCTTGGATGAAGACTTCAGCCGGATCATGGACATCTTCAGCTCCCGCTTGGATGATGACTTCAGCCGGATCATGGACCTCTTCAGCCCCCCCGCTTGGGCTTGGATCAGGACATCGGAGGAGCTCTTCTGGATCGATAGGTGAACCTGGTATGGTGAATATAAGGTAGGAAGATCTTCAGGGGCTTAGTGTTAGGTTTATTTAAGGGGGGTTTGGGTTAGATTAGGGGTATGTGGGTGGTGGGTTGTAATGTTGGGGGGGGGTATTGTATGTTTTTTTTACAGGCAAAAGAGCTGAACTTCTTGGGGCATGCCCCGCAAAGGGCCCTGTTCAGGGCTGGTAAGGTAAAAGAGCTTTGAACTTTAGTAATTTAGAATAGGGTAGGGCATTTTTTTATTTTGGGGGGCTTTGTTATTTTATTAGGGGGCTTAGAGTAGGTGTAATTAGTTTAAAATTGTTGTAATATTTTTCTTATGTTTGTAAATATTTTTTTATTTTTTGTAGCTTAGTTCTTTTTTATTTTTTGTACTTTAGATAGTTTATTTCATTGTAGTTATTTGTAGGTATTGTATTTAATTTATTTATTGATAGTGTAGTGTTAGGTTTCATTGTAGATAATTATAGGTATTTTATTTAATTAATTTATTGATAGTGTAGTGGTAGGTTTAATTGTAACTTAGGATTTATTTTACAGGTAAATTTGTAATTATTTTAACTATTTTAGCTATTAAATAGTTCTTAACTATTAAATAGCTATTGTACCTGGTTAAAATAATTACAAAGTTGCCTGTAAAATAAATATTAATCCTAAAATAGCTACAATGTAATTATTATTTATATTGTAGCTATATTAGGATTTATTTTACAGGTAAGTATTTATCTTTAAATAGGAATAATTTATTTAATAAGAGTTAATTAATTTCGTTAGATTAAAATTATATTTAATTTAGGGGGGTGTTAGTGTTAGGGTTAGACTTAGCTTTAGGGGTTAATACATTTATTAGAATAGCGGTGAGCTCCGGTCGGCAGATTAGGGGTTAATAATTGAAGTTAGGTGTCGGCGATGTTAGGGAGGTCAGATTAGGGGTTAATACTATTTATTATAGGGTTAGTGAGGCGGATTAGGGGTTAATAACTTTATTATAGTAGCCCTCAGGTCCGCTCGGCAGATTAGGGGTTAATAAGTGTAGGCAGGTGGAGGCGACGTTGAGGGGGGCAGATTAGGGGTTAATAAATATAATATAGGGGTCGGCGGTGTTAGGGGCAGCAGATTAGGGGTACATAGGGATAACTTAACTGGCGGCGCTTTGCGGTCGGCAGATTAGGGGTTAAAAAAAAATAGAGTGGCGGCGATGTGGGGGGACCTCGGTTTAGGGGTACATAGGTAGTTTATGGGTGTTAGTGTACTTTAGAGTACAGTAGTTAAGAGCTTTATGAACCGGCGTTAGCCCAAAAAGCTCTTAACTACTGACTTTTTTCCTGCGGCTGGAGTTTTGTCGTTAGATGTCTAACGCTCACTTCAGACACGACTCTAAATACCAGAGTTAGAAAGATCCCATTGAAAAGATAGGATACGCAATTTACGTAAGGGGATCTGCGGTATGGAAAAGTCGCGGCTGAAAAGTGAGTGTTAGACCCTTTTTTGAGTGACTCCAAATACCGGAGTTAGCCTAAAACCAGCGTTAGGAGCCTCTAATGCTGGTTTTCATGGCTAACGCCAAACTCCAAATCTAGGCCTATGTATGGGATGTCACATAAAATACTGTAGGATAAGTAATACAAACTGTATTCTGCACCCTGGTACACTTCTAGCAATACTTGCTGCAGATAGTGATGTCGTGAACCTAAAAATTTTGGTTCGCGAAGGGCGGACTCAAACTTCCGCGACTGTTCGCGAATCGGCGAACCGGGCGAACCGCCATTGACTTCAATAGGCAGGCGAACTTTAAAACAAACAGGGACTCTTTCTGGCCACAATAGTGATGGAAAAGTTGTTTCAAGGGGACTAACACCTGGACTGTGGCATGCCGGAGGGGGATCCATGGCAAAACTCCCATGGAAAATGACATAGTTGATGCAGAGTCTGGTTTTAAGCCATAAAGGGCATAAATCACCTAACATTCCTAAATTGTTTGGAATAACATGCTTTAAAACATCAGGTATGATGTTGTATCGATCAGGTAGTGTAAGGGTTATGCCCGCTTCACAGTGACAGACCAAACTCCCCATGTAACGCACCGCAAACAACCGCAAACAGTCCATTTGCACAACCACGAGATAGATAGATTTGATAGATAGATACATAGATTACATAGATCAATAGATGCAATATACATTTGATAGATACTGCAACTGCAATTAAATACCACTAGCAGACTGATGTAAAAGTTTTTTTTTTAAATTACACTAATGTTACAACAGATATGAGTGGTGGCACTGAGGATGGAAGTAGGCACAGTATATGCTGTGAGCCTGACACACAGGCTGGCACTAGTGACAGGCTGGCCTGGCAACTAAAATTAAATACCACTAGCAGACTGATGTAAAAGTTTTTTAAAAAAAATCTACACTAATGTTACACCAGATATGAGTATTGGCACTGAGGCTGGCCTGGCAACTGAAATTAGATTACACTAGCAGACTGATGTAAAAGTTTTTTGTTTTTTTTAAATTACACTAATGTTACACCAGATATTAGTGGTGGCACAGAGCAATTAATCACAGTATATGCTGTGAGCCTGACACACAGGCCTGCTGGCAACTGAAATTAGATTACACTAGCAAACTGATGCAAAAGTTTTTTTTTAAAAATTTTACACTAATGTTACACCAGATATGAGTGGTGGCAGTGAGCAAGTAGGCACAGTATATGCTTTGAGCCTCACACACAGGCTGAGAGGCAGGCAAATGCAATTAGATTACAAAAAAACAAACAAAAACAAAAAAACACTGATGTTCTAGCCCTAAAAAGGGCTTTTTGGGGTGCTGTCCTTACAGCAGAGATCAGATGAGTCCTTCAGGACTGTAGTAGACACTGAATACACTAGACTAGCTATCTATTTCCCTATAAAATCACCAGCAGCAGCACTAAACCTCCTCTCACTAAGAATGCAGGATCAGAATGAATCTAAAATGGCTGCTTCCCAGGAGCTGGGAGGGTCTGGGAGGGAGGGTCTGCTGCTGATTGGCTGTAATGTGTCTGCAGACTGTGAGATACAGGGTCAAAGTTTACTCAATGATGACGAATAGGGGGCGGATCGAACATCGCATATGTTCGCCTGCCGCAGCGAACACGAACAAGCTATGTTCGCCGGGAACTGTTTTCCGGCAAACTGTTCGCGACATAACTAGCTGCAGACTGTTGTATGTGTGATGTCTGTACAACCTACACATAACAAGATTTGTGCTCTGCTGTCAGCTGTTTATCTCCCCCAAATTAATCTGTGCCCACAATATCAGACTCATGGATTAGGTTTCAACTGGAATTATAAAGATCCTCTGGCTATAAAAGCAATTTAAGCAGAAAATCAAATAAAGAAGGAACTCATGCCCGCATCAGAGTGCCAGGGAACAAACCCAAGTCACAACACCGCCAGTTTCTGCCCATCAAACATGTCCCAAAAATGCTTCACAAGGCAAAAAGCAAACAGCAAACATAGCTAAATATATCAAGTTCAGGAAACCCTCTGTATATGAGCAGCTATAGCTAATAATGTATATTAGCAGATATAGTTTATTATGTATATGAGCAGATATAGATTGTTATGTATATGAGCAGCTATGGCTTATTATGTATATGAGCAGCTATGGCTTATTATGTATATGAGCAGATATAGCTTATTATGTATATGACATGAACAGCTATGGCTTATTATGTATATGAGCAGCTATAGCTTATTATGTATATGAGCAGCTATAGCTTATTATGTATATGAGCAGATATAGCTTATTATGTATATGAGCAGCTATGGCTTATTATGTATATGAGCAGCTATGGCTTATTATGTATATGAGCAGATATAGCTTATTATGTATATGAGCAGCTATAGCTAATAATGTATATGAGCAGCTATGGCTTATTATGTATATGAGCAGCTATAGCTTATTATATATAGGAGCAGCTATAGCTAATAATGTATATGAGCAGCTATGGCTTATTATGTATATGAGCAGCTATAGCTTATTATGTATATGAGCAGCTATAGCTTATTATGTATATGAGTAGCTATATCTTATTATGTATATGAGTAGCTATGGATTATTATGCATATGAGCAGCTATAGCTTATTATGTATATGAGTAGCTATGGCTTATTATGTATATGAGCAGCTATAGCTTATTATGTATATGACCAGCTATAGCTTATTATGTATATGAGCAGCTATGGCTTATTATGTATATGAGCAACTATAGCTTATTATGTATATGAGCAGCTATATCTTATTATGTATATGAGCAGCTATAGCTTATTATGTATATGTGCAGCTATAGCTTATTATGTATATGAGTAGCTATGGCTTATTATGTATATATGTATATTATGTATACCAATATAGCCACCTTTCTTTGCAAGGACACTCAAAAGCCTGCCATCCATGGATTCTGTCAGTGTTTTGATCTGTTCACCATCAACATTGCGTGCAGCAGCAACCACAGCCTCCCAGACACTGTTCAGAGAGGTGTACTGTTTTCCCTCCTTGTAAATCTCACATTTGATGATGGACCACAGGTTCTCAATGGGGTTCAGATCAGGTGAACAAGGAGGCCATGTCATTAGATTTTCTTCTTTTATACTCTTTCTTGCCAGCCACGCTGTGGAGTACTTGGACGCGTGTGATGGAGCATTGTCCTGCATGAAAATCATGTTTTTCTTGAAGGATGCAGACTTCTTCCTGTACCACTGCTTGAAGAAGGTGTCTTCCAGAAACTGGCAGTAGGACTGGGAGTTGAGCTTGACTCCATCCTCAACCCGAAAAGGCCCCACAAGCTCATCTTTGATGATACCAGCCCAAACAGTACTCCACCTCCACCTTGCTGGCGTCTGAGTCGGACTGGAGCTCTCTGCCCTTTACCAATCCAGCCATCCATCTGGCCCATCCATCTGGCCCATCAAGACTCACTCTCATTTCATCAGTCCATAAAACCTTAGAAAAATCAGTCTTGAGATATTTCTTGGCCCAGTCTTGACGTTTCAGCTTGTGTGTCTTGTTCAGTGGTGGTCGTCTTTCAGCCTTTCTTACCTTGGCCATGTCTCTGAGTATTGCACACCTTGTGCTTTTGGGCACTCCAGTGATGTTGCAGCTCTGAAATATGGCCAAACTGGTGGTAAGTGGCATCTTGGCAGCTGCACGCTTGACTTTTCTCAGTTCATGGGCAGTTATTTTGCGCCTTGGTTTTTCCACACGCTTCTTGCGACCCTGTTGACTATTTTGAATGAAACGCTTGATTGTTCGATGATCACGCTTCAGAAGCTTTGCAATTTTAAGAGTGCTGCATCCCTCTGCAAGATATCTCACTATTTTTGACTTTTCTGAGCCTGTCAAGTCCTTCTTTTGACCCATTTTGCCAAAGGAAAGGAAGTTGCCTAATAATTATGCACACCTGATATAGGGTGTTGATGTCATTAGACCACACCCCTTCTCATTACAGAGATGCACATCACCTAATATGCTTAATTGGAAGTAGGCTTTCGAGCCTATACAGCTTGGAGTAAGACAACATGCATAAAGAGGATGATGTGGTCAAAATACTCATTTGCCTAATAATTCTGCACTCCCTGTATGGATTATTATGTATATGAGTAGCTATAGCTTATTATGTATATGAGCAGCTATGGATTATTATGTATATGAGCAGCTATAGCTTATTATGTATATGAGCATCTATGGATTATTATGTATATGAGCAGCTGTGACTTATGTATAAGAGCAGCTATATACTATTATGTATAAGAGCAGCTATAGACTATTATGTATATGAGCAGCTGTGACTTATGTATATGAGCAGCTACAGCTTATTATGTATATGAGCAGCTACATCTTATTATGTATATAAGCAGCTATAGCTTATTATGCATATGAGCAGCTATGGCTTATTATGTATATGAGCAGCTATGGCTTATTATGTATATGAGCAGCTATAGATTATTATGGCTCAGACCTTGGGCAAGCCTCTGCTGGGGTTTGATACATTGATGATATTATTTTAAGTTTGAAAAAACATATATAATAGCAGATTTAGTCTATTTTACTCCTACTAGTCATGTCTGAGACTAGACAGGATTAGTTTATGCCAGTACAAAAAACTCAATAAAAAACTCAGCTATAGACTATTATGTATATGAGCAGCTGTGACTTATGTATATGAGCAGCTACAGCTTATTATGTATATGAGCAGCTATAGCTTATTATGTATATGAGTAGCTATAGCTTATTATGTATATGAGCAGCTATGGATTATTATGTATATGAGCAGCTATATCTTATTATGTATATGAGCAGCTATGGATTATTATGTATATGAGCAGCTGTGACTTATGTATAAGAGCAGCTATAGACTATTTTGTATATGAGCAGCTGTGACTTATGTATATGAGCAGCTACATCTTATTATGTATATGAGTAGCTATAGCTTATTATGTATATGAGCAGCTATGGATTATTATGTATATGAGCAGCTGTGACTTATGTATATGAGCAGCTACATCTTATTATGTATATGAGTAGCTATAGCTTATTATGTGTATGAGCAGCTATGGATTATTATGTATATGAGCAGCTACAGCTTATTATGTATATGAGTAGCTACAGCTTATTATGTATATAAGCAGCTATAGCTTATTATGTATATGAGCAGCTATGGCTTATTATGTATATGAGCAGCTATGGCTTATTATGTATATGAGCAGCTATGGATTATTATGTATATGAGCAGCTATAGCTTATTATGTATATGAGCAGCTACTGCTTATTATGTATATGAGCAGCTACAGCTTATTATGTATATGAGCAGCTATGGCTTATTATGTATATGAGCAGCTATGGCTTATTATGTATATGAGCAGCTATGGCTTATTATTTATATGAGCAGCTATAGATTATTATGGCTCAGACCTTGGGCAAGTCTCTGCTGGGATTTGATACATTGATGATATTATTTTAAGTTTGAAAAAACATATATAATAGCAGATTTAGTCTATTTTACTCCTACTAGTCATGTCTGAGACTAGACAGGATTAGTTTATGCCAGTACAAAAAAAACTCAATAAAAAAAAATTCAGCAAAATTAATTTAACCATATACATTTTACATTGCATAGCTCAAGAACTAAACATAAACGTTACTGGGCACCTTTCTACTTCTTGCATTGTAATGTTATCTACATCTTTACACATTGCCTGCACCATGAGCAGTTTCTGCATAATACCTGACATGTTTACAATCTTTTTGATATTTTATTAGCCGAATACCTGTGATAATTGTCATTACACAGTCATTTATCCTTATATAGCACCTTTCTTAACACATGATTAAAGGCGACGGGGGAAGGGCGTGACTCCACCCATCTAAGGAGTTTCCACCAACTTAACTCAAAAAACAATACATGCACAGGAGCTGGGGTTAAGACCAATCCTGGTCAATTTTATTAGAATGTTTGACAATGCGGAAAACAGCACATTTATAGTATTGGGGCACGGATTTACAGACCGCCAAGTCTCACTAACGTAACATGCATAGATAGATTCCAGCCTCCAAAGTTTAAAAGGACCTTTATTTTCTTGTAACAGGGTCCATAGGAAAAATGCTACAATGTTCCGGGGCTGCTATGCCCTTTGTCATGTATGCTACATGACTAAGGGCCTATAGTAAGCATTAAACATTGCACCATTTTTCCTATTGGACCCTTAACTAAACTTTTTAATAACTTTAAAGGATAGCGGCAGATGAGTACTATTGTTTAACCCATACCATCACAGGTCAGGGCCCCCAATCCAAAAAGCTTCAATGTAGCTTGTGTGGCTCCATCTGGCTAAGGACCCACCTGAGCTCTTTGGTCCGCCTACCCTGGGGGAAGGGCACCCCCAGGCCACTACCTGTTGGACATCATCCTTCCAATCAGATTGGCTGTTAGTCCTGTGCCCCCCTAAAAGAAGCCCAAGGACCCTGACAGCCTCCATGGCTAGGGGGTATCAATAGTTCCAGCCCAGTAACAGACAGTGTGGAAGTAAATCACGGGTCAGCATTTGGGCTAGCTCAACTCTATGGTAGCCGTTCACTCATAGCTGCCAGCCTGCACAAAACCACAACCCAAGTGAAGGTGGGAGGAAAAGCTGGAACTTCAGGAATCAGGAAGAGGGGTAGAAACTCAGAACTTGAGCTTCATGCTGGCATGTCTAGCCCTCATTGCAACTTTGTTGCAAACACACACATATACCCATCCTTCCCTCCCTAATTCTGGGCTGTTAACCCTTAAGTGCATTTCAGACTCTACACTAGTTTTAGCAGTTGTAACAAAATCTGTCTTGGTATTAGAGTAACTTATTTATAGATTAGCAATAATTATCTACATGTAAAGGGATAGATTACAAGTGGTGCGCTATTTAGTGATCCCGCTCGAATGTTAAATTTGCTAGAATTTTTGCGCTCGTCGGGTAGCGCGCATAATAATAAATATAATAATAAAAGTGGAAAGTAAAAAATGTTGTCAGAAATCCGAACTTCGAATATCACAAGCTCATTAACGTATTCGCCCATAGACTTCAATGCTGCCTGAAAAATGGAAAAATCTAGCACCCTTATTCATGCGCAAAACCGATCACGTTTACTCAAGTGCGCTAACCCAACATGCAATATTAATATTTCACATTCCAATGTTCTTCACATAAAATATGTTCTATTATTTTTATAGGATTGAATATGTATTTGTATGCATTGCATTGATACCACTGCTAGAGCTATATGTAAGCATTAAAAAACCCACAGACACTTACCACTTCCTCTGTCCCATTCTTGCACGTCACCCAGGTGTGTGTATCATTGCTGACCTGCACTTTGTATGATGTCACCCAGTCATCTCTGTAAAAGAGACAGAATTACACTGTCATGTTATAAAGTTCCACTTCATGTTACAGTTATTCTTATTTCTATTTCCCTGTTGCTCCCAATTACTCCCTTTAGTTGTCCTTGATATAGTAAGAAACATGTTAAAAGGGACTGACCTGTAAATTAATAGTCTTTGATTTATTTGAGAATTGGAATAATCCACATAGGACTCAGTGGCGGCTGGTGACTTTTGAAGATGAGGGAGTACTAGCCCCGCCCCTCAGATGGCTCTGCCCATTTTATATATATATATATATATATATATATATATATATATATATATATATATATATATATATATATATATATATATATATATATATATACTGGGTACAAGAGTCCTGTCACTGGGGCAGTATAAGGACATATATATATATACACACACACTGATCTTCTTCATCTAATAATCACACCATAAGCCACTCCCCTCATGCTGCCTGGAAGGAAGAATTGAATTACAGCAGCAAAACTACAATGTGAAACAAATGTGCAATATACAAACATAACTAGAATTGTATACCCTTATACACTTAGTGCTAACAGGAGAGCAACACTGCTGGATTGCTAAATCAGAGTTCTTTCTGCCATTGTAGCGCTGCGGAATCTGTTGGCGCTCTACAAATAACCGATAATAATAATAATTTTATGCATAAGTGAACATAAAAAAATAAACACCCTAAGGAAACTGAGAAATATAACAAAAAGCAGAATAGAATATAGTATATGAGACACAGAGAGTCCCAGAATCCTTTTTCAAGCAAAATATATATCAGAAGGCTATGAGAGACAGAGTTCAGGAAACAAATATATACATGGATCATCCTAGTTCATCTAAAAATACATTTTGGCAAACACACTTTCCTGATTTACTAAAACACAAGCCCCATAGTGAAACTCATTGGCTTCCAGTTAAAGCACCTTCCATGACAGCATGGCTCAGGCAATGGTTTTATAATGATACAATAAAGGGTTACTTCTGTGTGCCAAGGTACTATTAAGTAGAGGCAAGTTGTATGCTTGTAGACCCAATGAATGTTAGGGAGTAACTAAATCTAATTTAGTAATAAACATAATAGGGATTGTACAGAGCTCCACAGGGGTATATACATACCAAGCAACTGCATTCTTCTAAACACGGTACGTGACTCAAAGTTCCAAAGTAGTAGCTTAAACTTTGAGTCACGTTACAGGCCGGCATATCAATGATCGGACTGCCACTCCTGTCTACCGCTCTGACACAGTGACCGCCGTTTGCTTCTAAATCCTACTACGTGGTCTAACTATCACTCACATTTAAAGATTGCAGGTCTGCCGCTCTAGTGACTGGATCCGATACACGTACCCCTGTGGAGCGCTGTCATTAGAAAAGCAGCTGTTGGGACATGGATGTAAGTCGCTCCAAGGCTCAGAATATGATTAAAGTTTACTAGTGTGAACTTTTTAGGAAAAGAAATATACCGTATAATCAGCTATAACTTAGGTGAGAACAGCAAGCAGTACTCACAATGCATGAAGCGGTTTATTCCTATGTTTTTGATTTTGGATATTACCGCTCTGTGTTCTGCTGTTCTTCACTGTATCCGGCATCACTTCTGTCACTAGTTAATAACGTCACTGTCAAGTGCCTGATAGTATACAGTCCCAAAGCTTGCCAGTTAAACTATGCTAATACTTAAAAATTTAAACCATATAAACCTTGCCAAGCACATTTCATTGTCGCAATGGTGACCACCACTGCAAGTAGTTACGCCCCTGCCTCCTCCCACACACACAGTCAGCTCTTAGTGTGCGAGTGTTATGTGACAGCTGGCTCTCACTCTCACACTAAGAGCTTTGCGGTTAGGAAGGCTATGGGCTGGCCTGTAGGTGGCGCTGAAGGCAATGCAGTTTTAAAGTGGAAAGTGCTTTTACCTATACTTCTATCTATCGCACTGCACAGCATGTATTAGGCAAAAGCCCATTCCACTTTCAGCCTAAAGATTTAAAAATAACAATTTTAATGTTTTTTAATCAAAACTGCAGTGGAGCCTGGAGGATTTTTTTATTTTAATAAGCAAAAAATGTTTAAAAATTTAATTTGTTTTTTTTTTATTTCTCACTCTTTCTTTTTTTGTTCATCAGGGGTCAGGGGGTTCACGTGCTCAAGTACTCCTATAGAGGAGCCTCCACTGTTACTAATCAGCAAATGTGTTCATACCTCCCTACATTTTTGGCTGAGTATTAGAGACATGGGAGCATTTGCCATTTTGTGGGTGGGGTTGGTCTTCATGGACAGTGGGAGTGGTCATGGGTGTGCGTAGTTGATTAGTGGGCGTGTCAGAGTGGTTTGTGGGTTTGTCTGTGTGAATGTGGGTGGGGCTAATGGAAATTTTGCAACTCAGTACAGAGCTCAGAATTACGGACTGTCCCTTTCAGATAGGGGTCTGTGAGGTCTGTGTATTTAATGTGTAGCATAGGCCTGGGTAGCATCATATTTATAAATATGAATGTTTATCCCCTGATAAATATCATCACTTGGAATTCAATTATAGCTATATGGCACAGAAAGCTGAGACTAGGCTAGAACATTGTTCTACAAGTCAGAACATTGTTATACAATAGTGAATGTGGCAGTCAAGTTCCTTCCTAAAGGTCTTTGGATAGTATTACTCACAAATGACTGGTTTTATCTTTGCTGAAAAAATATTGATTCTAGAACTCAAAATTATTGTAAATAATTAAGAAGTTAAACCTGTGATTAATGTGTTAAAATGATAAGGGCTTTCATAGTATATTTTCCTTAATATGTGAAATGATTTTTCCATAATGGGTTCTGTATTTATATATATATATATATATATATATATATATATATATTCTTAACCCTTTAACAAGCGATGAATGGGGCTTGCTTTTTTGATAGCACAGCTCTTACCTCCAGCAGCGAGACTGTGCGATAATAGGAGGCCTGCAGGAGGGAGGGAGGTTTTAATAGTGCAGTTTTTCTGCTGGTAACAGGTCCTGAACTATTAAGGGTCAAACCTTTAACGACCAGTGACATACATGGTATGCCGTGGTCATTAAGGGGTTAAAGGCTAAAAACCCAAATTGAGTTCATGGGTTACAAATTAACCGTTCACCTCAATGGATTCCCCTCTACAAATTAAATGAAACACAGACACGGAGCTAGAGGAAAGACCAGCCATGGTCGCGTATATTATTTACAAAAATTCATCTTCACATGGTGGTGGCATCTGAAGTTCCTACATATATAAAAACCCCAAACAGGAAAGCGATCAAGGTCTAACAATGCCCTGGCAAAACCTAATAATGCTCTGACCACCCCTACAAGAGCTACAGACACCCTAGAAGCTCTCCGGCCAGCAGATCCCCAGGGGGGACAATACAGGGTCTGGACATGTCTATCTCCATCATCTACACATTTATATACCAGTAACTATTGGCATATGACATAATTGGTACCACTGTCTATATATTCATTGAGATTATCTCTAAAAACTTTACCCATCCTGGCAATCTAAACTCACGTCCATATGGAGTTCTTTCCCTGAGTGATGACTCCAGTGAAGCGAGTGAGTCTTCTGGCATCCACTTCAAACCACTGCTTCTTGTTTTTCTCTTCTGCACACCAGGCACCATCATAAAAATCATCATCGTAGATCCCTGACTGAAGAAAGAGGAACTGGGTAAATAGCTGAATTACTATTACCCTAACATCCTGCATATCCTGTAGTAACTGGGCAATTACATGAGGATGTATTTTATAACCACAGTGGAAGAGACAATAATAATACGTAAAAGATGTAGTGAACTGAATTTCAGCAGTGCTGGGCTTTTTATTAGGCACTGAAGGCATCCCCATAATCTCAAAGAGGGTTGTCTTATAGATTGATCACATGGCAGAGTGTTGGGTTGTACCCTCTAAAGTCTTACATTCTGTGTCGTGCAACCATGGTTATCAAAGGTAGCCAATAATAACTGGGGAAAGTATAGAGATTTTTTTGTGGCTGGCAATAATCAGAGAATATGTTGGTGGTGCACTGGGCTCTAGCTGAAAAGTGGTATAAATCTAGGGTAAGAGTTGCTGATAGGTTGAGGGTTAGTGATAGACTTGCTGTTAGGTTTATGATTAAGGTTTGTGCTGCTGCTTCAGAGATAGGGTTGGGGTTAAGATAAGAGTTGGCTTGGAGTTAGGGTTGGGCTTGAGCTTGGAGTTTAACTCAGGTGTAGGGTTAGGATTGATATTGGTTTGTGATTTGGGGTTAGGGTTTACAGTTGGAGTTGTGTATATGGTTAGGGTTATAGTTTAGGTAAGGGTTAACAGTTAGAGTTGAGTAAATGGTTAGGATTATAGTTTGTGAGCCACGCACACAGTGATACCAGACTTTGATGTTCACCACTATGAAGTTCCAGCGATCTGACCACTGAAAGTGTTAGCCTGCTTGTCTGCATTTATTTACCTGCTGGATGCACCACAAATCGAGTGTGATTCTTTTGTCTCAAGAACAACGTTATCTGTATACACATGGCTACACTACCCTTTCTCTCCTTTTGTCTTTAACATACAGATTAACCTCTGAACCTGTGGTTACAAGTGGAGCAGCCTTTTAACAACAATTACCAAGACCATATTCAGAACACAGATTTTGGGACTTTTGTTCTTTATACTTTTTATATCCGCACATTGACATTTTTCATATTTTGCTAATTTTATTATTGTTTGTCATTAGTACCTATTGAGGATTTCTTTTGATATTTTATATTTCTCATTAGTGGTTGATTTCAACCTCTCACCACAAATTCAAGTACCAATACAATTCATATATAACATTTCATTTTTCATCCTCATTACTTTTAAAGTGTCCATTTTGTTTTATTTTAACTTTTTTAACTTTCAATATTTGAGTAGAGGCTGTGTGCCCACAAGAAAAAGTAATATTACTTTTTCTAGTTCTTAATACATCGGCACACACCAGCACATGTCAACACGACAGCATACTTTAGCACACAGCAACACACATCAGCACTCAACCACACAAACACACACATCAGCACTCAACCACTCTAACACACATCAGCACTCAACCACACTAACACACATCAGCACTCAACCACACTAACACACATCAGCGCACACCAGCATATGTCAACACGTCAGCACACTTTAGCACACAGCAACACACATCAGCATTCGACCACACTAACACACATCAGCACTCAACCACACTAACACACATCAGCACACACCAGCACATGTCAACACGTCAGCACACTTTAGCACACAACAACACACATCAGCACTCAACCACACTAACACACATCAGAACTCAACCACACTAACACACATCAGCACTCAACCACACTAACACACACCAGCACATATCAACATGTCAGCACACTTTAGCACACAGCAACACACATCAGCACTCAACCACACTAACACACATCAGCACTCAACCACACCAACGCACATCAGCACTCAACCACACTAACTCACATCAGCACTGAACCACACTAATACACATCAACACTCAACCACAACAACACACATCAGCACTCAACCACACTAACACACATCAGCACTCAACCATACTAACACACATCAGCACACACCAGCACACATTGCTGTAATATGCATAATTGTTAGTATAACAGTTTGGGCCTCACCTGTATGTTTAGGCGACCACGATGAGCCCCCAGACCAAAGCGTTTGGTGCTCGAGGCTCGCAGCTGATAATCAGAGACTCTCATGGACTCCAGCCCCAGCGGTGGACACCCTGCATGAAAAATAGAGGGACAATAGTTTGCTAGATTACTTACCACTGTCTAACTGCAAATGAAAATGTATGATATTTATCTAGCACAGTGGTGTATTTAGGTTTTGTGCTGCACTAGGCTTCCCGCACCCCCCAGGTTTTAGGACTTAATTGGCAATCATTATTTTTTTGCCAGGGTGTAGCGTGACTTTTTTTTTTTCTTTTTCATCGCATTCCCAAAGTAACTGTTCACCTGGGCTTGCAAAAGAATTGCATACATTCAGATGGGTTTAATTAGCACATGTGTAAATAGTATACATCTGGGCAGTAATAATGTTTATATATACAGTATATATACACTGTGCGGCTACTTTATTAGGTACAACCCTGCTGTGCACATTTGTTTCACTACGCTGCATGTCACATGGCCACAGTTTTGGTATAAATACAGCAGAACAACCTTCCTACGATCAGTAAAGCATACACACGGCAGCGAGAATGGGGAAGAACAGTGATCTAATGGACTTTGTATATGGCATGATAGTAGATGCAAGACGTGCTGGAAAAAGTGTCCAGTCATGTGGATGAAATCCAGTCATGTGGATGAAAAACTCTCAATGATGAGAGAGGTCAGAGGAGGATGGCTAGACTTGTGCAAGCAAACAGGCCACAATTTTGCGAATCACATCAAAATTCAACCTTGGTGTGGAGAAAAAGATATCGCAACGCACCACTAGGCGCACCTTGTCGCAGATGAACTTAAACAGCTGGCGGCCACGTCGGGTGCCCTTGTTATCAGAGAAGAACAAGATAGCAGGCCTTCTGTGGGTACAGCAAAACCAGCACTGGACCATCAAAGACTGGAAAAAGGTTACTTGATCTGACGAGTTGATAGCAGGCTCAGAATTTGGCAAAAACAGCATGAATCCATGGTCCTGTCATATCTGATGAAAACTGTGCAAGGTGGTGGGGGCGGTGTTATGGTGTGGGGAATGTTTTCCAGGCACACGTTGGGTTCATTGATACCCCTAGATTCCTGTCTGAATGCTTTTTGCGCACGTTGGGTAGCACGCTTTTCAGTCCCATGCTAACCCGACGCACGCCAAAAGCCGAAGTTAGAATATTATAACCGCATTAACATATTCCCCCATAGACTTCAATAGAGTGTGAAAAGTGGAAATAAGTCACACAAGTTGCTAAAACCAAATTGCATTTTCTCAAGTGAGCTAACCCGACATAAAATATGAATATTTCACATTCCAATGTTCTTTACATTGAAGAATAAGTTCTATTTATTCATATATATATATATATATATATATATATGATGATCTTTTTTTGGGTACAATATAGATATATACCTGTCTCATACTCAGATTGGACAAAGGTAATCAGTGGAGTCCCCCAGGGATCAGTACTGGGCCCTGTTCTTTTTAATATTTTTTATTAATGACTTGGAGCAAGGATTAAATAGCGACATCTCTATTTTTGCAGATGATACTAAGTTAAGTAAGGTCATTACGTCAGCGCAGGATGAACTTTCGTTACAAAGGGACCTGCAAAAATTAGAAGTATGGGCAGGTAAATGGGAAAATGAGATTTAATACGGGAAAATGCAAGGTTCTACATTTTGGAAGTAAAAATAAGCAGGCAACGTATTATTTAAATGGGACAAGACTTAGCCAAACACAGGAGGAAAGGGATTTGGGGGTAGTAATAGATAAAAAGCTAAAGATGGGTGCACAATGCAGGGCAGCAGCTTCAAAGCTTCCTCATATTTATATCACTCATATCTATGCACAATATCGTCTTGTGAGGTGTAATATGTATGCACATTTTTACAGTTATCAAGTAGGTGCATAATATGTATCTAATCTAATGAACAAATTAATCAATAGTCTCATTGAGTGGCATTATGTTAATTAGTATTTGTATTATGTAGAATGGAGTTTATCAGTCAATACTTACATATGTTTGTAATGGAGCGGTAAATAGCACAGGACTTATAGAGACAGCGCATACAATAGGTCTGTATTGAGTACCTTGGGTGTGAGGGCCATGGTGCTGTTACATAATGTTATGAGGCTAATGACCCCTCTTGATCTATTTGCTAAAGCCGGTGGACCCAGCATATGAGTAAACTGCACAACGTTTAGTTCTTCTGGTTCATTTGCTTGCTGTGTGTGAATGTTTTACAAGTCTGACACAGATCGGCCATCAGTAAACATTAGTGAGCATCTGGTTTTGATATATAAATGCTGACTGTGCTGTGAGTAGCATAACAATTATTTCCTCTGTACAGTACACAGCAAGCCCTGTGCTCTACCGCATGTGCTGTCTGGTAATGTAGTTAGTGGCCTCTCTAATATGTGGAGTGCTTTATGGCAGACACACAATCACTCTTACATACATACATCAATATGCAATCGCACACACACATAATTACATACTGTACATACATACATACATACATATGCAATCCCACACACACATAATTACATACTGTACATACATACATCCATATGCAATCGCACACACACATAATTACATACACACACATACATCCATATGCAATCCCACACACACATAATTACATACTGTACATACATACATCCATATGCAATCGCACACACACATAATTACATACACACACATACATCCATATGCAATCACACACACTCATAATTACATACTGTACAGACACACACACACACACACATAATTACATACATACACACACATACATCCATATGCAATCGCACACACACATAATTACATACTGTACATACATACATACAAATGCAATCGCACACACACATAATTACATACTGTACATACATACATCCATATGCAATCGCACACACACATAATTACATACTGTACATACATACATACAAATGCAATCGCACACACACATACTTACATACTGTACATACATACATCCATATGCAATCGCACACACACATAATTACATACTGTACATACACACACATACATATGCAATCACACACACACATAATTACATACTGTACATACACACATACATATGCAATCGCACACACACATAATTACATACTGTACATACACACACATACATATGCAATCACACACATACATAATTACATACTGTACATACATACATCCATATGCAATCCCACACACATAATTACATACTGTACACACATACATCCATATGCAATTGCACACACACATAATTACATACTGTACATACATACATCCATATGCAATCACACACATACATAATTACATACTGTACATACATATATCCATATGCAATCGCACACACACATAATTACATACTGTACATACATACACATACATATGCAATCACACACACACATAATTACATACTGTACATACACACATACATATGCAATCGCACACACACATAATTACATACTGTACATACACACACATACATATGCAATCACACACATATATAATTACATACTGTACATACACACACATACATATGCAATCACACACATACATAATTACATACTGTACATACATACATCCATATGCAATCCCACACACATAATTACATACTGTACACACATACATCCATATGCAATTGCACACACACATAATTACATACTGTACATACATACATCCATATGCAATCACACACATACATAATTACATACTGTACATACATACATCCATATGCAATCGCACACACACATAATTACATACTGTACATACACATACATACATATGCAATCACACACATACATAATTACAAACTGTACATACATACATCCATATGCAATCGCACACACACATAATTACATACTGTACATACATACATCCATATGCAATCGCACACACACATAATTACATACTGTACATACACACACATACATATGCAATCACACACATACATAATTACATACTGTACATACATACATCCATATGCAATCCCACACACATAATTACATACTGTACACACATACATCCATATGCAATCGCACACACACATAATTACATACTGTACATACATACATCCATATGCAATCGCACACACACATAATTACATACTGTACATACATACATCCATATGCAATCACACACATACATAATTACATACTGTACATACACACACATACATATGCAATCACACACATACATAATTACATACTGTACATACATACATCCATATGCAATCCCACACACACATAATTACATACTGTACATACATACATACATATGCAATCCCACACACACATAATTACATACTGTACATACACACATCCATATGCAATCCCACACACACATAATTACATACTGTACATACACACATCCATATGCAATCGCACACACACATAATTACATACTGTACATACATACATCCATATGCAATCGCACACACACATAATTACATACTGTACATACATACATCAATATGCAATCGCACACACACATAATTACATACTGTACATACATACATCCATATGCAATCGCACACACACATAATTACATACTGTACATACATACATCCATATGCAATCGCACACACACATAATTACATACTGTACATACATACATACAAATGCAATCGCACACACACATAATTACATACTGTACATACATACATCCATATGCAATCACACACATACATAATTACATACTGTACATACATACATAGAAATGCAATCGCACACACACATAATTACATACTGTACATACACATACATACATATGCAATCGCACACACACATAATTACATACTGTACATACACACACATACATACATCCATATGCAATCGCACACACACATAATTACATACTGTACATACATACATCCATATGCAATCGCACACACACATAATTACATACTGTACATACACACACATACATATGCAATCACACACATACATAATTACATACTGTACATACATACATCCAAATGCAATCCCACACACACATAATTACATACTGTACATACACACATACATATGCAATCCCACACACACATAATTACATACTGTACATACATACATCCATATGCAATCGCACACACACATAATTACATACTGTACATACACACACATACATATGCAATCACACACATACATAATTACATACTGTACATACACACACATCCATATGCAATCCCACACACACATAATTACATACTGTACATACATACATCCATATGCAATCGCACACACACATAATTACATACTGTACATACATACATCCATATGCAATCGCACACACACATAATTACATACTGTACATACATACATCCATATGCAATCGCACACACACATAATTACATACTGTACATACATACATCCATATGCAATCGCACACACACATAATTACATACTGTACATACATACATCAATATGCAATCGCACACACACATAATTACATACTGTACATACACATACATACATATGCAATCACAGACACACATAATTACATACTGTACATACACATACATCCATATGCAATCGCACACACACATAATTACATACTGTACATACACATATACATATGCAATCGCACACATACATAATTACATACTGTACATACACATACATCCATATGCAATCCCACTCACACATAATTACATACTGTACATACATACATCCATATGCAATCGCACACACATAATTACATACTGTACATACACATACATCCATATGCAATCGCACACACACATAATTACATACTGTACATACACATACATCCATATGCAATCCCACACACATAATTACATACTGTACATACATACATCCATATGCAATCCCACACACATAATTACATACTGTACATACACATACATACATATGCAATCCCACACACACATAATTACATACTGTACATACACATACATACATATGCAATCACACACATACATAATTACATACTGTACATACACATACATACATATGCAATCACACACATACATAATTACATATTGTACATACACATACATACATATGCAATCACACACATACATAATTAATTACTGTACATACACATACATATGCAATCACACACATACATAATTAATTACTGTACATACACATACATATGCAATCACACACATACATAATTAATTACTGTACATACACATACATATGCAATCACACACATACATAATTAATTACTGTACATACACATACATATGCAATCACACACATACATAATTACATACTGTAAATACACATACACACATACATAATTACATACTGTACATACATACATCCATATGCAATCGCACACACATAATTACATACTGTACATACATACATCCATATGCAATCCCACACACATAATTACATACTGTACATACACATACATACATATGCAATCCCACACACACATAATTACATACTGTACATACATACATACATACATATGCAATCCCACACACACATAATTACATACTGTACATAAATACATCCATATGCAATCGCACACACATAATTACATACTGTACATACATACATCCATATGCAATCCCACACACATAATTACATACTGTACATACACATACATACATATGCAATCCCACACACACATAATTACATACTGTACACACATACATACATATGCAATCACACACATACATAATTACATACTGTACATACATACATACATATGCAATCCCACACACACATAATTACATACTGTACATAAATACATCCATATGCAATCACACACACACATAATTACATACTGTACATACACATACATCCATATGCAATCGCACACACACATAATTACATACTGTACATAAATACATCCATATGCAATCGCACACACACATAATTACATACTGTACATACACACACATACATACATCCATATGCAATCGCACACACACATAATTACATACTGTACATACATACATCCATATGCAATCGCACACACACATAATTACATACTGTACATACACACACATACATATGCAATCACACACATACATAATTACATACTGTACATACATACATCCAAATGCAATCCCACACACACATAATTACATACTGTACATACACACATACATATGCAATCCCACACACACATAATTACATACTGTACATACATACATCCATATGCAATCGCACACACACATAATTACATACTGTACATACACACACATACATATGCAATCACACACATACATAATTACATACTGTACATACACACACATCCATATGCAATCCCACACACACATAATTACATACTGTACATACATACATCCATATGCAATCGCACACACACATAATTACATACTGTACATACATACATCCATATGCAATCGCACACACACATAATTACATACTGTACATACATACATCCATATGCAATCGCACACACACATAATTACATACTGTACGTACATACATACATCCATATGCAATCGCACACACACATAATTACATACTGTACATACATACATCAATATGCAATCGCACACACACATAATTACATACTGTACATACACATACATACATATGCAATCACAGACACACATAATTACATACTGTACATACACATACATCCATATGCAATCGCACACACACATAATTACATACTGTACATACACATATACATATGCAATCGCACACATACATAATTACATACTGTACATACACATACATCCATATGCAATCCCACTCACACATAATTACATACTGTACATACATACATCCATATGCAATCGCACACACATAATTACATACTGTACATACACATACATCCATATGCAATCGCACACACACATAATTACATACTGTACATACACATACATCCATATGCAATCCCACACACATAATTACATACTGTACATACATACATCCATATGCAATCCCACACACATAATTACATACTGTACATACACATACATACATATGCAATCCCACACACACATAATTACATACTGTACATACACATACATACATATGCAATCACACACATACATAATTACATACTGTACATACACATACATACATATGCAATCACACACATACATAATTACATATTGTACATACACATACATACATATGCAATCACACACATACATAATTAATTACTGTACATACACATACATATGCAATCACACACATACATAATTAATTACTGTACATACACATACATATGCAATCACACACATACATAATTAATTACTGTACATACACATACATATGCAATCACACACATACATAATTAATTACTGTACATACACATACATATGCAATCACACACATACATAATTACATACTGTAAATACACATACACACATACATAATTACATACTGTACATACATACATCCATATGCAATCGCACACACATAATTACATACTGTACATACATACATCCATATGCAATCCCACACACATAATTACATACTGTACATACACATACATACATATGCAATCCCACACACACATAATTACATACTGTACATACATACATACATACATATGCAATCCCACACACACATAATTACATACTGTACATAAATACATCCATATGCAATCGCACACACATAATTACATACTGTACATACATACATCCATATGCAATCCCACACACATAATTACATACTGTACATACACATACATACATATGCAATCCCACACACACATAATTACATACTGTACACACATACATACATATGCAATCACACACATACATAATTACATACTGTACATACATACATACATATGCAATCCCACACACACATAATTACATACTGTACATAAATACATCCATATGCAATCACACACACACATAATTACATACTGTACATACACATACATCCATATGCAATCGCACACACACATAATTACATACTGTACATAAATACATCCATATGCAATCGCACACACACATAATTAAATACTGTACATCCATACATCCATATGCAATCGCACACACACATAATTACATACTGTACATCCATACATCCATATGCAATCGCACACACACATAATTACATACATACATACACACACATAATTACATACTGTACATCCATACATCCATATGCAATCGCACACACACATAATTACATACTGTACATCCATACATCCATATGCAATCGCACACACACATAATTACATACTGTACATCCATACATCCATATGCAATCGCACACACACATAATTACATACTGTACATACATACATCCATATGCAATCACACACACACATAATTACATACTGTACATACATACATCCATATGCAATCGCACACACACACACATAATTACATACTGTACATACATACATCCATATGCAATCACACACACACATAATTACATACTGTACATACATACATCCATATGCAATCACACACACACATAATTACATACTGTACATACATACATCCATATGCAATCGCACACACACATAATTACATACTGTACATCCATACATCCATATGCAATCGCACACACACATAATTACATACTGTACATACATACATACATATGCAATCCCACACACACATAATTACATACTGTACATACACATACATACATATGCAATCACACACATACATAATTACATACCTACACACACATACATATGCAATCACACACATACATAATTACATACATACACACGTATACATATGCAATCACACACATACATAATTACATACTGTACATACACATACATACATATGCAATCACACACATACATAATTACATTTTGGAGCAAATTGATTTTACTTGTAGCGCTTGTGTATAGGGTGACCTGTGGCTCCTGTCTAAAGCGGATCCCCAAAAAGTCTGCGGTGTATGCTGTAGTGTACAATAAGATAGGTGAGCCAAAAGATGCAAGGCCAAAGGTTAAGGGAATAGATGGTATAATGTAGTCAGAATTAGGATTGGAGTTAGGATTAGAATCAATCCTCTATGATGGTGGACCACAAAGGTTGTATTAGTCCTACCTAATGTCTTAGTAAATTCGTTAAAAGCGTGAAGTCCAAGCGTTTGGCGCTTTGGATTGGGGGTTAGGGTCACATGTGCTGTGAAGGCATATGTAGGTGCAGGTCAAATTATATTACAGTGGAGAATTGCTATATATGGGAATACTAAATGACACAGAACATACGTCTTCCAAATAAAATATCACAGTTTAATACAATTTCATACAATTCGATACAAGTTACACAAGAAAATATGGATCCATAACAGTGTTAAAAAGGTTTAAAAACAATATGGCGGTAAAATCCTAAAATTCTAAAAACAATTAGAAATGGGTGAAGTTTATCTAACAAGATCTCCACGTATGTGAGGGGGAGGGCAAAAAGAGGAACAGCTGTACAGCATATATTACATATTCTAATAGAATAACAATATAAATATGTCGGTAAAAGATAATAATGATGATGATATACAAATGAACAAATATGTAGTTAGAAGAAATGTGGTCTCTAGACAGACTTGAAGGCAGTCCAAATTAGTGAAAAAGTGGTTCAATCCGTGAAAGAACACAAAAAAGTTCAATGGTTATTTAGAATAAAGTTCACAAAAAAGTTTTCCAAAGTGTATAATCCTTTTTGAAAAAACGTGATGTCTCAAAAAGATGATAGAAAAATATCCAAAAATATAAAAATATATAAATGTGACTGGTGTGTGCACAAACTAGTGAACGTGATCACTGAAAAACCAAAAATTGTTTAAACTTCAACAAGCCTGTGGTTCTTGGTAGAGTGCACAAAAATATAAAAATCAAAAATGTAATGCAAAAATTAGAACAAAAATTAGAAAAAATATATAGAAAAGAACTTTTTAGTCTTGAGAAAGGCCTCTACTGCAGGCCGAAACGCGTTGACAAGTATATGGTGAGCATTATCCCTTCTTACTATTGCTTATTTATAACAATATCACACTATGTTGTTATCTTTTGTTTACAGGTTTTGAGGATTCCCCAAGTTCTTTTCTATATATTTTTTCTAATTTTTGTTCTAATTTTTGCATTACATTTTTGATTTTTATATTTTTGTGCACTCTACCAAGAACCACAGGCTTTTTGAAGTTTAAACAATTTTTGTTTTTTCAGTGATCACGTTCACTAGTTTGTGCACACACCAGTCACATTTATATATTTTTATATTTTTGGATATTTTTCTATCATCTTTTTGAGACATCACGTTTTTTCAAAAAGGATTATACACTTTGGAAAACTTTTTTGTGAACTTTATTCTAAATAACCATTGAACTTTTTTGTGTTCTTTCACGGATTGAACCACTTTTTCACTAATTTGGACTGCCTTCAAGTCTGTCTAGAGACCACATTTCTTCTAACTACATATTTGTTCATTTGTATATCATCATCATTATTATCTTTTACCGACATATTTATATTGTTATTCTATTAGAATATGTAATACTAGTACTAAAGCCCGTGTACACGGTCCATTTTTTTCAGAACAGCGGTCCCACCCCTTGCTCTCTCCCCCCTTTCTTTTGCTCTCTCTTCCCCCCTCTCTTTTGCTTTCTTTCCCCCCTCTCTTTTGCTTTCTCTCCCCCCTCTCCTTTGTTCTCTCTCTCCCCTCTTTTGCTCTCTCTCTCCCCTCTTTGGCTCTCTCCATCCTTTCTTTTGCTCTCTCTCCCCCCTCTTTGGCTCTCCCCCCCCTCTTTGGCTCCCCCCCCTCTTTGGCTCTCCCCCCCCCCCCTCTTTGGCTCTCTCCCCTCTTTTGCTCTCTCTCCTCTTTGGCTCTCTCTCTCCCCTCTTTGGCTCCCCCCCCTTTGGCTCTCTCTCCCCCCCCCTTTGGCTCTCTCTCTCCCCCCCCTTTGGCTCTCTCTCCCCCCCCCTTTGGCTCTCTCTCCCCCCCCCCCCCCCTTTGGCTCTCTCCCCCCCCTTTGGCTCTCTCTCCCCCCTCTTTGGCTCTCTCTCCCCCCTCTTTGGCTCTCTCTCCCCCCTCTTTGGCTCTCTCTCCTCTTTGGCTCTCTCTCCTCTTTGGCTCTCTCTCCTCTTTGGCTCTCTCTCCTCTTTGGCTCTCTCTCCTCTTTGGCTCTCTCTCTCCCCCCTCTTTGGCTCCCCCCTCCCCTTTGGCTCCCCCCTCCCCTTTGGCTCCCCCCCTCTTTGGCTCTCTCTCCTCTTTGGCTCTCTCTCCTCTTTGGCTCTCTCTCCTCTTTGGCTCTCTCTCTCCCCCCTCTTTGGCTCCCCCCTCCCCTTTGGCTCCCCCCCTCTTTGGCTCTCCCCCCCCCCTCTTTTGTTCTCTCCCCCCTCTTTTGTTCTCTCCCCCCTCTTTTGTTCTCTCCCCCCTCTTTTGTTCTCTCCCCCCTCTTTGGCTCTCCCCCCCCTCTTTGGCTCCCCCCCCTCTTTGGCTCTCCCCCCCCTCTTTGGCTCTGCCCCCCCCTCTTTGGCTCTCTCTCCCCCCTCTTTGTCTCTCTCCCCTCTTTTGCTCTCCTCTTTGGCTCTCTTTCCTCTTTGGCTCTCTCTCTCCCCCCTCTTTGGCTCTCCCCCCCTTTAGCTCTCTCCCCCCCCCTCTTTGGCTCTCTCCCCACCCCCCTCTTTGGCTCTCTCTCCCCCCTCTTTGGCTCTCTCTCCCCCCTCTTTGGCTCTCTCTCCCCCCTCTTTGGCTCTCTCTCCTTTTTGGCTCTTTTTCCTCTTTGGCTCTCCCCCCCTTCTCTTTGGCTCTCCCCCCCTTCTCTTTGGCTCTCCCCCCTTCTCTTTGGCTCTCTTCCCCCCCTTCTCTTTGGCTCTCTTCCCCCCCTTCTCTTTGGCTCTCTTCCCCCCCTTCTCTTTGGCTCTCTTCCCCCCCCTTCTCTTTGGCTCTCTCTGCCCCCCCTTCTCTTTGGCTCTCTCTCCCCCCCCTTCTCTTTGGCTCTCTGCCCCCCCCCCCCTTTTTGGCTCTCTGCCCCCCCCTTCTCTTTGGCTCTCTGCCCCCCCCCCCTTCTCTTTGGCTCTCTGCCCCCCCTTCTCTTTGGCTCTCTGCCCCCCCCTCTCTTTGGCTCTCTGCCCCCCCCCCTCTCTTTGGCTCTCTGCCCCCCCCTTCTCTTTGGCTCTCTGCCCCCCCCTTCTCTTTGGCTCTCTGCCCCCCCTTCTCTTTGGCTCTCTGCCCCCCCCCTTCTCTTTGGCTCTCTGCCCCCCCCCCTTCTCTTTGGCTCTCTGCCCCCCCCCCTTCTCTTTGGCTCTCTGCCCCCCCCTTCTCTTTGGCTCTCTGCCCCCCCCCCTTCTCTTTGGCTCTCTGCCCCCCCCCTTCTCTTTGGCTCTCTGCCCCCCCCTTCTCTTTGGCTCTCTGCCCCCCCCCCTTCTCTTTGGCTCTCTGCCCCCCCCCCTTCTCTTTGGCTCTCTGCCCCCCCTTCTCTTTGGCTCTCTGCCCCCACCCCTTCTCTTTGGCTCTCTGCCCCCACCCTTCTCTTTGGTTCTCTGCCCCCACCCCTTCTCTTTGGCTCTCTGCCCCCACCCCTTCTCTTTGGCTCTCTGCCCCCACCCCTTCTCTTTGGCTCTCTGCCCCCCCCCCCCTTCTCTTTGGCTCTCTGCCCCCCCCCTTCTCTTTGGCTCTCTGCCCCCCCCCTTCTCTTTGGCTCTCTGCCCCCCCCCTTCTCTTTGGCTCTCTGCCCCCCACTTCTCTTTGGCTCTCTGCCCCCCTTCTCTTTGGCTCTCTGCCCCCCCCCCCTTCTCTTTGGCTCTCTGCCCCCCCTTCTCTTTGGCTCTCTGCCCCCCCCCCCTTCTCTTTGGCTCTCTGCCCCCCCTTCTCTTTGGCTCTCTGCCCCCCCCTTCTCTTTGGCTCTCTGCCCCCCCCTTCTCTTTGGCTCTCTGCCCCCCCCTTCTCTTTGGCTCTCTGCCCCCCCCCTTCTCTTTGGCTCTCTGCCCCCCCCTCCTGCTCCCTCTCTGGCTCCCTCTCTGGCTCTGTCTTCGCGGGACCCCGCCCGGCCACGCCCCATCGCGGCAACACCCGCCCGGCCACCCCCTCGCGACGCCCGGCCACGCCCCTCGCGACGCTCCCGTCGGCCACAAACAGCTGTGAGGTCTGGGGAGCGCGTTGCCGCTTCTCACGCAGCAGACCTCACAGCTGTTGAGTAGCTCGCGCTCCCTATCTCACAGCTGCTTGTATGCTGTGTACCTCGCGCTCCCAATCTGTCAGCTATGCCGAGGTGCGCGAGAATAGAATCTAAGGCCAAGTGTTTGTCTGTACTGCGCATGACGGCTTCAGACAAACACTTGTCTTTTATAATATAGGATATACTGTACAGCTGTTCCTCTTTTTGCCCTCCCCCTCACATACGTGGAGATCTTGTTAGATAAACTTCACCCATTTCTAATTGTTTTTAGAATTTTAGGATTTTACCGCCATATTGTTTTTAAACCTTTTTAACACTGTTATGGATCCATATTTTCTTGTGTAACTTGTATCGAATTGTATGAAATTGTATTAAACTGTGATATTTTATTTGGAAGACGTATGTTCTGTGTCATTTAGTATTCCCATATATAGCAATTCTCCACTGTAATATAATTTGACCTGCACCTACATATGCCTTCACAGCACATAATTACATATTGTACATACACATACATACATATGCAATCACACACATACATAATTAATTACTGTACATACACATACATATGCAATCACACACATACATAATTAATTACTGTACATACACATACATATGCAATCACACACATACATAATTAATTACTGTACATACACATACATATGTAATCACACACATACATAATTACATACTGTAAATACACATACACACATACATAATTACATACTGTACATACACATACATACATATGCAATCACACACATACACAATTACATACTGTACATACACACACATCCATATGCAATCGCACACACACATAATGACATACATACACACACACACATACATACATATGCAATCACACACATACATAATTACATACTGTACATACACACATACATATGCAATCACACACATACATAATTACATACTGTACATACACACATACATATGCAATCACACACATACATAATTACTTACTGTACATACACATACATATGCAATCACACACATACATAATTACATACTGTAAATACACATACATACATATGCATTCACACACATACATAATTACATACTGTACATACACATACATACATATGCAATCACACACATACATAATTACATACTGTACATACACATACATACATATGCAATCACACACATACATAATTACGTACATACACACACATACATATGCAATCACACACACACATAATTACATACTGTACATACACACACATCCATATGCAATCGCACACACACATAATTACACACTGTACATACACATACATACATATGCAATCGCACACACACATAATTACATACATACACATACACACATACATATGCAATCACACACATACATAATTACATACTGTACATACACACATACATATGCAATCACACACATACATAATTACATACACACACATACATATGTAATCGCACACATACATAATTACATACTTACACACATACATATGCAATCACACACATACATAATTACATACATGCAATCACACACATACATAATTACATACATAACACATACATACATATGCAATCGCACACACACATAATTACATACTGTACATACACATACATACATATGCAATCACACACATACATAATTACATACCTACACACACATACATATGCAATCACACACATACATAATTACATACATAAACACATATACATATGCAATCACACACATACATAATTACATACATAACACATACATACATATGCAATCGCACACACACATAATTACATACTGTATATACACATACATACATATGCAATCACACACATACATAATTACATACCTACACACACATACATAATTACATACATACACACATATACATATGCAATCACACACAAACATAATGACATACATAACACATACATACATATGCAATCGCACACACACATAATTACATACTGTACATACACATACATACATATGCAATCACACACATACATAATTACGTACATACACACATATACATATGCAATCACACACATACATAATTACATACATACACACACATACATAATTGCATACCTACACACACATATACATATGCAATCACACACACTTGGGTATAAGGATATATAAGTACAGTGAGGGTAGGTAGTCACTGGGGGTATAAGAATATATAAGTACAGTGGGGTAAGTTGTCACAGGCGTATAAGGATATATAAGTACAGTGGGGTAAGTAGTCACTGGGGTATAAGGATATATAAGTACAGTGGGGTAAATAGTCACTGTGGTATAAGGATATATAAGTACAGGGGGTAAGTAGTCACTGGGGTATAAGGATATATAAGAATAGTGGGGTAAGTAGTCACTGTGGTATAAGGATATATAAGTACATTGGGTAAGTAGTCACTGGGGTATAAGGATATATAAGTACATTGGGTAAATAGTCACTGGGGTATAAGGATATATAAGTACAGGGGGTAAGTAGTCACTGGGGTATAAGGATATATAAGTAGAGTTGGGTTAAAAGTCACCGTGGTATAAGGATATATAAGTACAGTGGGGTAAGTAGTCACTGGGGTATAAGGATATATAAGTACAGTGGGGTAAGTAGTCACTGGGGTATAAGGATATATAAGTACAGTGGGGTAAGTAGTCACTGGGGTATAAGGATATATAAGAACAGTAGGGTAATTAGTCACTATAGAACAGAGATTTCTGATTAATACACATATAATGTACTGAAGCCACAACAAGCTGTTTGGACCCTGTAATTGTGCCATGTCTATAGCTTATGGAATACACACAGGGGGGGCAGCAAAGTGTCTAGACCATAAATATGTGGTGGTGTAACCAGAATGCTAAATATCAGGGGCCACATGTGGGGACCTGATCTTCTGAATCTCGTTCCTACTAATATAATTATTTATTTAGTCTTCCTGTTTTCCTGATTAACTCTCTCTTTGCTGAGAATGTAAACAAGCTGCAGGGTTTGGTTTGTTACAGTAATGAACAGGGGACATATCACAACCCCAGCACCCTCTAGAGTCTAGACCCAGCACTGCTTATAGATCCGAGCCACGATGGGTTAACATAAAAGTCCTGCGCTTGCATGCAAATATAATCCCTGATGCAGCATTTAATTTCCTCCTTTTCGGTTGTTTAACATTTTTATTAAGTATTTCCCTCCTGGCAGCTCCTGTTACTGTGCGAGTCACTAGTTCCCTGACGTCCTGCACAATTCTCTCCTCCATCAGCAGCAGCAGTGGTCTCTCTATATAATCATCATTTTGTGTATTATATTGTGTTATAATCTTATACCTCATATATCTATGTAGAATTATATGGGACCTGTGGTTGCCGCATGTGTGGAACCTTCCGTGTAAAGTCAGCACTGTGCACTGTAACCGTCATATATAACCTTATGCTGAGCTGTTTGGTGTTTTTTAGATTACAGTAGTTTCCTATTGTGACTTCTAGACATTTGAACATATATAATTACCCCAGTTTAACCCATGGTGGCACAGCTATAACACAGGTGCCCAAACTGTCAGTCATTCTAGTGCTAAATAACTTGTTTTTCTTGTGCATTCAAACAATTTCAGCAATTACTCTGGATAGGTTGATAAATTTAGCACTTCAAAAGTCTTTTAGAATTCAGTATACAGCTGTATAAGTTGTGTACCTCATACTAAAGTGTATTTTCTACTAATTCTAATTGGATAGTGGGTACCTCTGCTATTGCTTATACTGAACATTAAAGGCACACTCAAGTCAAAATGAAACTTTCATGATTCAGATAGGACATGCAATTTTAAACAACTTTCCAATTTACTTTTATCATCAAATTTGCTTTGCTCTCTTGGTATTCTTTGTTGAAAGCTAAACCTAGGTATTCTCATATGCTAATTTCTAAGCCATTAAAGGCCGTCTCTTATCTCAGTGCATTTTGACAGTTTTTCATTGTTTGAGATTGTTAGTTCATGACCTCAACGTCCAATTTTTGAAGAATGTTATCAAGTACGATAACCTGATTCTGACTAGTATGTAGTTTATGAAGATGGAAATGTCATTAAATTACTTTAGTTGTTTTTATTGTTTGTTGTTCCTACTGAAATTTAAATGGCTTATATTTATTTCGAAAGTTCAATTAGTAAACTTTTTTCCCTATAATAAACAAATGGTTAATTTCAATTTCAGAACTGGTACCATAGGCACTGGAAAGCATTCTTTTTCAAAATTATCACCAGTTAGGACGCAGACTATCAATAAGGTTTACCAGGCCTGGTATAAACTGCTGGGAAAGTCCCTTACTTGTCATCAGGGCTGTTTCAGGTCCCGAATTTGCTGGGCTATCAAAGGTTTAGACATCACTACTCAGATGTAGGGTGTTACTGGTCAGGGGTTATCATTTTCTACTGTCTGTTATAGCTTTTTACATAGAATCCCAGAGGAAAGAATTGAGAGGAGGGGTTAATGACCACACCGCAGGCCATGGAAAAGAGAGGGTTGGCAAGAAGGTGGTAGCTAAGGGGAGGTGTTAGGGAGGAGAGGATAAGAAGGGTGGGCAGCGGAAGCTGTCAGACAGTTTATTTTGAGAGGGAAAAGAAGATAGCTGGCACCTAGAATGGCGGATATCTCTGACTTACTGGAGCAGGTTAGGGGCCTAGTGGAGAGAAGGGGCCTTACCTGGATGAGGAGATGCCTGGTCAAAGAAGGGGAAGGAGCCAGCAGTCCTGGAGAGGTTATGGCTGTAAGGGAGCTGTCGCAAGCAGCGGAGCAGGAGCAGCTTCACCGGAGGCCAGTGCGCAGATCACGGCCGCCAGAGCGGCTCAGCCCAGCTCTCAGGAGGCCGGGAGTTCGCAGAGCGGGAGCGGTAGGAAACGGGGGGCTGGTGGCCTACCAGTGTCTCCTGCGGTGGAGGCGGGATCCAGCAGAGGGCACCAGAGGAAACGCCGGTCTGGGAGCGGTGACGTCATCGTGGAGATGGTGCAGGAGCGACGCGGCAGTGATTAGGAGGCCGCACAGAGCAGAGGAGTGTGAGAGGCTGCAGTGACAGGCGGTAGCACATCCGGTGGTGAAAGGGAGAAGGAGCTGGGGGATGGCTAGGGGAAGGGTAGGTACCGGCACAGAGGCGGGAAATGGGAAGAAGCAGGCAGGGGGACACAGGGGTAGAGCAAGCAGCGGGGTGAGGCCTGGTGGGCGGGGGAACAATGAAGGGGCCAGGGGAGCAGAGGCGCAGGCAGCCGGGAGGCACTGTGTGGGGATAGGGATGAGATGCCAATAGGGCTGGACAGGATGGGTAGTGCAGTGAAGGCATGGATGCAGCAAATGAGAGGGAGTGAGAAGAGGGGACGAAGAGCAACCGGTAGAGGCATAGGGAGTAGGCAAGGCCAGGGCTTGGGGGCACAGGGGTTGGGGGGTGCGCCTGTTGGCGTAAGGAGGGACATCAGGGGTGGAGGAGGATATGACCAGGCACTGGGGGCTAATGTTTGTGATTCTTTGCCTACAGATCGGGAAGAGATAGACTGCATCCCTGTGGAATAGCAGGGTTTGCCCTGGGCACATTCTTCACTTCTGGACCTGGAAGACAATGTGCTGTGGGTGAATGAATCCTACAGTGACTTTGCAGGGGAAGACAACACAGTGAAGCAACCAGCTACTCCAGAGCAGTCATTGGTGCATGGGACAGGGGTTGCAGGTAGAAACACTACACCGGGGGGAACAGGGGAGAATAGGGCAGGGGGGGTGAGGGGACGGGAGTGTAGGGAGTTGAGGGGGGGGGGCTGCTGGCTGACAATGTCTCCCTCTACCCAGTGAGCGCCCCCGGCCCCAGATAGCCGGGTGAGAGAGGACAGGAGCAGTGTTGTACGGCGGAGGGAAAGATTTCGGATGCTTCAGAGGCACGGCAGAGACAGGGAGGGTCGTACATCGCCACTTGGGGCAGGCTTGAGACAAGGGATGACAGACAGAGGGAGAGATCCATTTCTATTAGCAGGAGGAGGCTGGCGAGGGAGTCAGGGGCAGACAGGCACAGCAGAGCGGAAGAAACAGCCAGGGGCTCGGGCACAGCTGATGAGGTCCCAATGGCAAGGCCATCAGGTGAGGCAGCAGGACATGCTAGGAAAGAGTGGGGTGATGTGGAGAGTGACAGGGGTGTGCATGAGACGGTGCTGACAGGATTGAAGGAGCTAGTGTCTCAATTTGAGAACCCAAGGAAGGGAAGTACAGAAGCAGTGATCGCGAAGGTGGGCACGGCAGGGTCATGGGTCCCACCTGGCGGGGTAGGGGCCACGGCGGCGGGAGCAGGCAGTGGGGAAGGGCTCCCTTCTGCACTGGCAGCTGGGGCAGAGGTACTAAAAGTGGCTGATCAGGCCCTGAGGAGGCCTTGCTTGTGCTCTGTGGGTCCCCTTGGGATCCATTTGAGTAAGGAAGTAAAGGATAAGATATGGAAGAGGGAATTTGTCGAGTTATTCTCGTTGCTCCCATTAGATCATTTTATTGAGGTTAAGGAGGACCCAAAGGTTGAGCAGGTAAGAAGGAGGAGGAGGAGAGAAGAAAGAGGTGGAGGAAGTTACCTAAGACGTTTGCCAATGAGTCTAAGGCCTTTTGTATTCTAGCTAGTGTGTTTGGGGGGAAATTTACAGAGCATTGCTCAGCTATGTTCTGTTATTTTGACGAAATCTTGGGGGCTCATCGCACGTATGGGGGACTAGCCTGGTGGCGTTACAATGAGCAGTTTTTGCCAGAGGATGGTGGTTCGTCCTGAGATGAGGTGGGATGACCGCAAGATGGGTGTGTGGTTGGAGCTCATGACCCGTTGTGGGGTCAGTCCTTTCGGAGTTCAAGAGCAGATAGTAGTTGGGTGTCAGGAGTGGGATCAACGGCAGTGGCGATTTGGATGGGCTTGTGTTTCCAATTTAACGAGGGAACATGCAGATTTGGATTAGCGTGCAAGTACAAGCACGAGTGTTTAGCTCACTCGGGGAAAAGTGTTTCAAGAAGAAGAAGAAGAGGGTCAATTCCGGATGATCCATCATATTTCTTACCCGAAGGAGTTCTCTGGGAATGATGGACTTGACCCAGCCCTGATACCGGTGCGCTATGCGTCTTTCGACAATGCAGTGAGTGTGGTTAGAAGAGCGGGCAGGGGTGCGCTGATGGCAAAGGAAGACGTGGAGGCGGCCTTTAGACTGTTGCCGGTGCACCCAGTTTGCCATCACTTATTGGGTTTCTATTTTCAGGGGGAGTTCTTTGTGGACCTATGTCTTCCCATGGGGTGTTCTAGCTCATGTGCGTACTTTGAAACTTTTAGCACATTTGTGGAATGTGTGGTAAAAGTGAGGGCTGAGCAATCGTCTGTCATCCATTATTTGGACGACTTCTTGTTTGTTGAATTCTTGTTGAGTACATTTTTAGACACTGCTCACCTGTTTGGGATTCCTGTAGCGAAAGGGAAGACAGAGGGCCCGGTTACTACCTTGAGTTTTTTGGGGATCAAAATAGACTCAGTGAGGATGGAGTGCAGTTTGCCATGGCAAAATGTGGAGGACCTGAGGCGGGTGATTGCGGAGGTGATGAGCAAGAGGAAGGTGACTTTGAAGGAATTGCAGTCTCTCATTGGGAAGTTGAAATTTGCATGTAGGGTGATCCAAGTAGGGAGAGTTTTTGGGAGACGGCTTTCCCTAGCAACAGCGGGCTTGCAGTCTCCGGATCACAGGATTCGACTGTTGAAAGCGTTGAAAGAAGATCTGAGGGCTTGGTTAGTTTTCTTGGAGGAGTTTAACGGGTGGTCATTCATGCAAGAGGCATCTGGGGCATTGGGGTTTTGTGCTTATTTGTATGGCAAATGGTGCGCCGATACCTGGCCCAGGTGTTGGAAGGAGAAGGGCCTGACCAGGAACTTAGTGTTGCTGGAGTTATTTCCTTTGGTGGTAGCTGTCATGGTGTGGAAGGAGATTCTTAGGAACCGGAAGGTTACATTTCATTCGGACAATTTGGGGGTGCTGTTCGCCATCAACAAGTTGATGGCAAAATCGGTTACGGTGAGCCGGCTACTTTGAGTATTTGTGTTGAAATGCTTTTGGCGGTGCACGCGCCTGGGAAACAGAATGTAATTGTCGACTCTCTTTTTTACGTTTACGGTGGGAGAGATTCCGGTCGGCGGCTCCAGAGGCGGAGACAGAAGGGGAGAAATGTCCAGAGGAGTTGTGGAAGATGATTTTTTTCAGGGGTATAAGTTTAGCTAAGGAGGCGTTAGCCTACAATACATGGAAAGCATATGTACCTGTGTGGTTAAAATGGTTTGAGAGGATGGCCAGCCACAGGGTGGGACTGTCTAAAGGCAGGAGGTTGTCTTGTTTAGTGGAATGGGTGGAGGAATGGAAGGTGGTAAGGATGTAAAAGGCTATGGTGATGAGGCAAGTGGCGGCATTAGCCTTTCTGTTTAAATTGTTAGGTTGGGGGGATTTAACAAAGGAATTCTTAGTTAAGATGGTTAAAGGACTCTGTAAGGGGCGTCAGGCGGCAGACAAAAGGTGCCCCGGTAGTGTTTTCCATATTAAAAAAGATAGTGGGGGTTTTACCGAGGGTATGTTTGTCAAGGTTCGAATTCTTGTTGTTTAGGGCAGCTTTTGTGATGGCGCTTTTTGGGGTGTTTAGGGTCCTGGAGCTGGTAGGAAGAAATAGGACAGATTTGGGCAGAGTTGGGGAAAACAAGGTAGTGGTGAGTGAGTCGGAGCTACTGATCTGGTTAAGAAAGTAAAAAACAGACCAGGAAGGAAAGTGGAAGATGATACGTTTGTTCCCAATTAGGGGAGAGTGTTGTCCATTAAAGGCGATGGGGAAGTATCTGAGCAGCCGGTGGGCGGGGGCCCCTTACTTAAGCATCAGAATGGCAGCGTGTTGTCAAAGTTCCAGTTCAGGTCCGTTCTGAGTCGGGCGTTGGTGTTATCAGGGATGGATCCGAAAGGATTTGGCTGAAATTCCTTTATTCCTTTGGTGCAGCAACAGAGGCGTATGAACTGGGCCTGGGTGAGAATGTGGTGAAGCATATGGGAAGGTGGAGATCAGGATGCTTTAGGCGGTATGTTAGGCCAAATATGAGTGTGTAGTTTTGTGTTTCCCCACAGGTCCGCTCCACTGTTGGATAGTGGGCCATTCGTTCATTTACTGGGCAAGGAAGGCGGCAGCAGTGAAGGAGTTGGGAATAAAACTGGGCTTTCATAGGGAGCAGGTGTTATTTCGATGGTTTGGGGTAAGAGGCCTAAAGTTGGAGCGTGTTGTGAGTCTGTTGTGCGAATATGCCAGGTTGTATCAGCCCCCTGACATCCTGGTAGTTCATGTGGGTGGGAACGATCTGGGGTTTATGGCGCAGAAGGAATTGGTGGACAGAATCAGGTGGGGTTTGAAGAGATTAAAGGAGTAGTTTCAACAATTGATAATTGTATGGTCCGAAATAGAGACTAGATTGGTTTTAAAGTCAGCATGTGATGTCAGGAGGCTTGATACATCAAGAAGAAAGGTGAATAGAACAATTTCAGGTTTTGCGGCACAATTGAGGGGATTTGGCTTTCGCCATGTAGAGTTTGAGGGGGAATCAGGGAGATGTTTCTTTCTGAGGGATGGTGTGCATCTCAATGAGGTTGGTTTGTACTTGTTCAATTTTAACTTGAGGGAAGGGGTGCAAAAGACCTTAGCCCGTGTGGGCGGCGCTCGTCTGTAAGTCGGGCGGTGGCGGGTGCTGGCCTTATGAAGCTCCCTTGAAGATGGGGGAGAGGTTTAAATTGGGGGCGTGCCTGGCGGTAGCCAGTTGAAGGCACTTGTGGCTATTGGTTAGGCGGCACCCTGGGTTTGTAATACCTATTTACTGAAGTTTATGTTATTAGCTATATGTTATATGTTAATAAATGCGGGCTGTGGCCTTTTCACCCCATGCTCTGTGTAGTCTCAATTATTGTATAAATGGAATGTGCCGAGTGTGTGGATCATTTTAAATAACTATTGTGCTCCCATTAAGCCATTCTCTCTCTTTGTACCAGGGTATGTAAAAGGTGTCAGTCATTTTTTGCAAGTTTATGGCTGTTGACGATTTTGAGAACTGGGGTGCACCCACCTCCCCAGCACACGCACTGCTTGCCCCATCTCCCAATGAGACTTTTTTTCTCATTTTAATACCAAAATACTAGTTTAGAAATGGTATCTATTGAGATACAGTAATGTTACAAATGTGCACTTATGCAAAACACTAAAAGATCTACTGCAAACCGTTTTTTCACACAAGGGGTTTAAATCTCTGATTACACTCTAATAAAAAAAAAAAAAGTTTAGTTTTGATTGAAGCCAACACTTTTTGTATTCATTTCCATAGAAGGGTTATAAAAAATCCAAACCTAGGAGGTAAATAACTATTGGTTTCCATTAAATGCTTCTCTGGGGTATGGGGCTGAGATTAGTGTCAGCAAACAGAGGAACTACTTTGTAGTGTGATCAGGTGCAAATATGCGTAGCACAGACTCGCCTGCGAGGTTCTATTCAATGTGTCTTCCTGAGCTATGAAAAACTTACACACTATTGTCTCCTGCAACAATCAACATGTCTGGGTAAATGTCACATACATGAGAGCACTCATGCACTTTCTATTCTGTAATACGTGATTCTGAGTACTGATTCCCTGCATTTCCCAGGGTTTTCATGTTGTTTTGCCTCTACGCTTGATCTTCAATAGCAATTTGAGTGTCCCTGTGACTGTACTGAACTTTGTAGACTGGAGCAGCAACCTCAGCCAGTTAACAAAATCCTCAGGCTGTGAGTCATATCTACATATGCAAACATGGGCACTTATTAATCTTCCTCTTCTGTATCTAGACTTACAGAGTTACTCCATATTAAAGAGACATGAAGGTCCAAATTAACCATTCATGATTCAGCTAGAGCTAGAAATTCTAAAGTACCATTACATACAATATAATTGCAACAAATACTGTATATCAAAGAAAGTATAATAAAAAGATGGCACTTATTTCAAAATTTCCTTTCATTTCCTTGATCGCTGTCATGTGACAGCCATCAGCAATCATAGGCCACATACATAATTTTAAATGCCTATATCAATATATGGTCTAGATTAATACAACTTATATTCAGCACTATAACAATATGTGTACAGCTAAAAGTATCTGCAGAATACTCTAGCACAGCTATTGGAAACAAGGTGCAGGAAATGCTAGCACGACTATTATACAGGGTGCTGGAAATGCTAGCACAGCTATTGGATACAAGGTGCTCTTGCAGGAAACGCTAGCACAGCTATTGGATACAAGGTGCTTTTGCAGGAAACCCTAGCCCGGCTATTAGATACAAGGTACTCTTGCAGGAAATGCTAGCATGGCTATTATACAGGGTGCTGGAAATGCTAGCACGGCTATTGGATACAAGGTGCTCTTGCAGGAAACGCTAGCACAGCTATTGGATACAAGGTGCTTTTGCAGGAAACGCTAGCATGGCTATTAGATACAAGGTGCTCTTGCAGGAAATGCTAGCATGGCTATTATACAGGGTGCTGGAAATGCTAGCACAGCTATTGGATACAAGGCGCTCTTGCATAAAAATCTAGAACGGCTATTACATACAAGGTGCTCTTGAAGGAAACGCTAGCACAGCTATTGGATTCAAGTTGCTCTTGCAGGAAACGCTAGCACAGCTATTGGATACAAGGTACTCTTGCAGAAAACACTAGCACGGCTATTGGTTACAAGGTGTTTTTGCAGAAAACACTAGCACGACTATTGGATACAAGGTGCTCTTGCAGGAAACGCTAGCAAGGCTATTGGATACAAGGTGCTCTTGCAGGAAACATTAGCATGGCTATTGCATACAAGGTGCTCTTGCAGGAAACGCTTGCAAGGCTTTTGGATACAAGGTGCTCTTGCAGGAAATGCGAGCATGGCTATTAAACAGGGTGCAGGAAAAGCTAGCACAGCTATTGGCTACAAGGTGCTCTTGTAGGAAATCCTAGCATGGCTATTAAACAGGGTGCTGGAAAAGCTAGCATGGCTATTGGATACAAGGTGCTCTTGCAGAAAAATCTAGAACGGCTATTAGATACAAGGTGCTCTTGCAGAAAAAGCTAGAACGGCTATTAGATAAAAGGTGCTCTTGCAGCAAACGCTAGCACGGCTATTGGATACAAGGTGCTTTTGCAGGAAACGCTAGCACAGCTATTGTATACAAGGTGCTCTTGCAGGAAACACTAGCATGGCTATTGCATACAAGGTGCTTTGCAGGAAACGCTAGCACAGCATTAGATACAAGGTGCTATTGCAGGAAACGCTAGCACGGCTATTAAACAGGGTGCTGGAAAAGCTAGCACGGCTATTAGATACAAGGTGCTCTTGCAGGAAATGCTAGCATGGCTATTAAACAGGGTGTTGGAAAAGCTAGCACGGCTATTAGATACAAGGTGCTCTTGTAGGAAATGCTAGCACGGCTATTAAACAGGGTGCTGGAAAAGCTAGCATGGCTATTGGATACATGGTGCTCTTGCAGAAAATCGAGAACGGCTATTGGATACAAGGTGCTTTTTCAGGAAATGCTAGCACGGCTATTGGATACAAGGTGCTTTTGCAGGAAACGCTAGCATGGCTTTTAGATACAAGGTTCTCTTGCAGGAAACGCTAGCACGGCTATAATACAAGGTGCTGGTAATGCTAGCACAGCTATTAAATACAAGCTGCTCTTGCAGAAAAAGCTAGAACGGCTATTAGATAAAAGGTGCCCTTGCAGCAAACGCTAGCACGGCTATTGGATACAAGGTGCTCTTGCAGGAAACACTAGCATGGCTATTGCCTACAAGGTGCTTTGCAGGAAACGCTAGCACGGCATTAGATACAAAGTGCTCTTGCAGGAAATGCTAGCATGGCTATTGGATACAAGATGCTCTTGCAGAAAAAGCTAGCATGGCGATTATACAGCATGCTGGAAACGCTAGCACTGCTATTAGATACAAGGTGCTCTTGTAGGAAATGCTAGCATGGCTATTAAACAGGGTGCTGGAAAAGCTAGCATGGCTATTGGATACAAGGTGCTCTTGCAGAAAAATCTAGAACGGCTATTAGATACATGGTGCTCTTGCAGGAAACGCTAGCACAGCTATTGGATACAAGGTGCTTTTTCAGGAAACGCAAGCATGGTTATTAGATACAAGGTGCAGGAAACGCTAGCATGGCTTTTGTATACAAGGTGCTCTTTTAGGAAACACTAGCATGGCTATGAGATACAAGGTGCACTTGCAGGAAACGCTAGCATGACTATTGGATACAAGGTGCTCTTGCAGGAAACGCTAGCATGGCTATTAAATACAAGGTGCTCTTGCTGGAAACGCTAGCATGGCTATTATACTGGATGCTGGAAATTCTAGCACGACTATTAGATACAAGGTGCTTTTGCAGGAAATGCTAGCACGGCTATTATACAGGGTGCTGGAAACGCTAGCACGGATATTAGATACAAGGTGCTCTTGCAGGAAATGCTAGCACTGCTATTATACAGGGTGATGGAAACACTAGCACGGCTATTGGATACAAGCTACTGTTGCAGAAAAATCTAAAATGGCTATTAGATACAAGGTGCTCTTGCAGGAAACGCCAGCACGGCTATTGGATACAAGGTGCTCTTGCAGGAAATGTTTGCATGGCTATAGGATACAAGGTGCTCTTGTAGGAAATGCTAGCACTGCTATTGGATACAAGGAACTTTGCAGGAAACGCTAGCATGGCATTAGATACATGGTGCAGGAAATACTAGCATGGCATTTGTATAAAATGTGCTCTTGCAGGAAACGCTAGCACAGCTATTAGATACAATGTGCTCTTGCAGGAAAAGCTAGCATGGCTATTGGATACAAGGTGATCTTGCAGGAAACGCTAGCACGGCTATTAGATACAAGGTTCTCTTGCAGGACACACTAGCATGGCTATTATACAGGGTGCTAGAATGCTAGCACGGCTATTGGATACAAGGTGCTCTTGCAGGAAAAGCTAGAACGGCTATTAGATAAAAGGTGCTCTTGCAGGAAATGCTAGAATGGCTATTGGATACAAGGTGCTCTTGCAGGAAATGCTAGCACGACTATTAGATACAAGGTTGACTTGTAGGCAACGCTAGCATGGCTATTTGATACAAGGTGCTCTTGCAGTAAACGCTAGCATGGCTATTAGATACAAGGTGCTCTTGCAGGAAATGCTAGCATGGCTATTATGCAGGGTGCTGGAAACATTAGCATGGCTATTGGATACAAGGTGCTCTTGCAGGAAAAGTTAGAATGTCTATTAGATGCAAGTTGCTCTTTCAGAAAATGCTAGAACATCTATTGGATACAAGATGCTCATGCAGGAAACGCTAGCATGGCTATTGTACAGGGTGCTGGAAACGCTAGAATGGCTATTAGATACAAGGTGCTCTTGCAGGAAATGCTAGCACGGCTATTAAACATGGTGCTGGAAACGCTAGCACGACTATTGGATACAAGGTGCTCTTGCAGAAAAATCTAGAATAGCTATTAGATACAAGGTGCTCTTGCAGGAAATACTAGTACAGCTATTGGATACAAGGTGCTTTTGCAGGAAACACTAGCACAGCTATTGGATACAAGGTGCTCTTGCAGGAAACGCTAGCATGGCTATTGGATACAAGGTGCTTTGCAGGAAATGCTAGCACGGCATTAGATACAAGGTGCAGGAAATGCTAGCATGGCTTTTGGATACAAGGTGCTCTTGTACGAAATGCTAGCACAGCTATTAGATACATGGTGCTCTTGCAGGAAATGCTAGTAGGGCTATTGGATACAAGGTGCTCTTGCAGGAAATGCTAGCATGGCTATTAGATACAAGGTGCTCTTGCTGGAAACGCTAGCACGGCTATTATAGAGGGTGCTGGAAACGCTAGCACGGCTATTGGATGCAAGGTGCTCTTGCAGGAAATACTAGTACAGCTATTGGATACAAGGTGCTTTTGCAGGAAACGCTAGCACAGCTATTGGATACAAGGTGCTCTTGCAGGAAACGCTAGCATGGCTATTGGATACAAGGTGCTTTGCAGGAAATGCTAGCACGGCATTAGATACAAGGTGCAGGAAATGCTAGCATGGCTTTTGGATACAAGGTGCTCTTGTACGAAATGCTAGCACAGCTATTAGATACATGGTGCTCTTGCAGGAAATGCTAGTAGGGCTATTGGATACAAGGTGCTCTTGCAGGAAACGCTTGCAAGGCTATTGGATACAAGGTGCTCTTGCAGGAAATGCTAGCACTGCTATTGGATGCAAGGAGCTTTGCAGGAAACGCTAGCAAGGTATTAGATACAGGGTGCAGGAAATACTAGCATGGCAATTGGATACAAGGTGCTCTTGCAGGAAACGCTAGAACAGCTATTAGATACAATGTACTCTAGCAGGAAACACTAGCATGGCTATTTGATACAAGGTGCTCTTGCAGGAAATGCTAGCACGGCTATTAGATACAAGGTGCTCTAGCAGGAAACGCTAGCAAGGTTATTATACAGGGTGCTTGAAACGCTAGCATGGCTATTTGATACAAGATGCTCTTGCAGGAAAAACTAGAATGGCTATTAGACACGAGGTCCTCTTGCAGGAAACGCTAGTATAGCTATTATATAGGGTGCTGGAAACCCTAGCACGACTATTGGATACAAGGTGCTTTTGCAGGAAACACTAGCACAACTATTATACAGGGTGCTGGAAACGCTAGCACGGCTATTAGATACAAGGTGCTCTTGCAGGAAACGCTAGTATAGCTATTATATAGGGTGCTGGAAACCCTAGCACGACTATTGGATACAAGGTGCTCTTGCAAAAAAAGCTAGAATGGCTATTTGATACAAGGTGTTCTTGCAGGAAACGCTAGCACAGCTATTATATAGGGTGTTGGAAACGCTAGCACGGCTATTGGATACAAGGTGCTCTTGCAGGGTGCTGGAAACGCTAGCACGGCTATTAGATACAAGGTGCTCTTGCAGGAAACGCTAATATAGCTATTATATAGGGTGCTGGAAACGCTAGCACAGCTATTAGATACAAGGTGCTCTTGCAGGAAATGCTAGCATGGCTATTATATAGGGTGCTGGAAACGCTAGCACGGCTATTAGATACAACTAGGTGCTCTTGCAGGAAACGCTAGTATAGCTATTATACAGGCTGCTGGAAATGCTAGCACGGCTATTAGATACAAGGTGCTCTTGCAGGAAATGCTAGCACAGCTATTATACAGGGTGCTGGAAATGCTAGTATGGCTATTGGATACAAGGTGCTCTTGAAGAAAAATCTAGAACGGCTATTAGATACAAGGTGCTCTTGCAGGAAACGCTAGCACAACTATTGGATACAAGGTGCTCTTGCAGGAAATGCTAGCACGGCTATTGGATACAAAATTCTTTTGCAGGAAACGCTAGCACGGCTATTGGATGCAAGGTGCTCTTGCAGGAAATGCTAGCATGGCTATTGGATACATGGTGCTCTTGCAGGAAACGCTAGCACAGCATTAGATACAAGGTGCAGGAAACGCTAGCGTGGTTTTTGGATACAAGGTTCTTTTGCAGGAAACGCTAGTATGGCTATTAGATACAAGGTGCCCTTGCAGGAAATGCTAGCATGGCTATTGGATACAAGGTGCTCTTGCAGGAAACTCTAGCATGGCTATTAGATACTAGGTGCTCTTGCAGGAAATGCTAGCACGGCTATTATACAGGGTGCTGGAAATGCTAGCACGGCTATTAGATACAAGGTTCTCTTGCAGGAAATGCTAGCACTGCTATCATACAGGATGCTGGAAACGCTAGCACGGCTATTGGATACAAGGTGCTCTTGCAGAAAAATCGAGAACGGCTATTGGATACAAGATGCTCTTGCAGGAAACGCTAGCATGGCTATTGGATACAAGGTGCACTTGCAGTAAACGCTAGCACGGCTATTGCATACAAGGTGCTCTTGCAGGAAACACTTGCATGGCTATTGGATACAAGGAGCTCTTGCAGGAAATGCTAGCACGGCTATTATACAGGGTGCTGGAAATGCTAGCACGGCCATTAGATACAAGGTGCGCTTGCAGGAAATGCTAGCACGGCTATTATACAGGATGCTGGAAACGCTAGCATGGCTATTAGATACAAGGTTCTCTTGCAGGAAATGCTAGCACTGCTATTATACAGGATGCTGGAAACGCTAGCACGGCTATTAGATACAAGGTGCTCTTGCAGAAAAATCAAGAATGGCTATTGGATACAAGGTGCTTTTGCAGGAAACGCTAGCATGGCTATTGGATACAAGGTGCACTTGCAGTAAACGCTAGCACGGCTATTGCATACAAGGTGCTCTTGCAGGAAACGCTTGCATGGCTATTGGATACAAGGTGCTCTTGCAATAAATGCCAGCACTGCTATTGATACAAGGAGCTTTGCAGGAAATGCTAGGATGGCATTAGATACAAGGTGCAGGAAACACTGTATTGGATAGAAGGTGCTCTTGCAGGAAAAGCTAGAACGGCTATTAGATACAAGGTGCTCTTGCAGGAAACGCTAGTATGGCTATTATAAAGGGTTCTGGAAATGCTAGCACGGGTATTGGATGCAAGGTGCTCTTGCAGGAAAGCTAGAACGGCTATTAGATACAAGGTGCTCTTGCAGGAAACGCTAGCACAGCTAATATACAGGGTGCTTGAAATGCTAGCACTGCTATTGGACTGAAGGTGTTTTTGCAGAAAAAGCTAGAATGGTTATTAGCTACAAGGTGCTCTTGCAGGTAATGCTAGCACGGCTGTTGGATACATGGTGCTCTTGCAAAAAAAGCTAGAATGGCTATTTGATGCAAGGTGTTCTTACAGGAAACACTAGCACAGCTATTATATAGGGTGTTGGAAATGCTAGCACGGCTATTGGATACAAGGTGCTCTTGAAGGGTGCTGGAAATGCTAGCACAGCTATTAGATACAAGGTGCTCTTGCAGGAAACACTAGTATAGCTATTATATAGGGTGCTGGAAACGCTAGCACAGCTATTAGATACAAGGTGCTCTTGCAGGAAATGCTAGCATGGCTATTATATAGGGTGCTGGAAACGCTAGCACGGCTATTGGATACAAGGCGCTCTTGCAGGGTGCTGGAAACGCTAGCACGGCTATTAGATACAACTAGGTGCTCTTGCAGGAAACGCTAGTATAGCTATTATACAGGCTGCTGGAAATGCTAGCACGGCTATTAGATACAAGGTGCTATTGCAGGAAATGCTAGCATGGCTATTATACAGGGTGCTGGAAATGCTAGTATGGCTATTGGATACAAGGTGCTCTTGAAGAAACATCTAGAATGGCTATTAGATACAAGGTGCTCTTGCAGGAAACGCTAGCACAACTATTGGATACAAGGTGCTCTTGCAGGAAACCCTAGCACGGCTATTGGATACAAAATTCTTTTGCAGGAAACACTAGCACGGCTATTGGATGCAAGGTGCTCTTGCAGGAAATGCTAGCATGGCTATTGGATACATGGTGCTCTTGCAGGAAATGCTAGCATGGCTATTGGATACAAGGTGCTCTTGCATGAAATGCTAGCATGGCTATTAGATACAAGGTGCTCTTGCAGGAAATGCTAGCACGGCTATTATACAGGGTTCTGGAAACGCTAGCACAGCATTAGATACAAGGTGCTCTTGCAGGAAATGCTAGCATGGCTATTATATAGGGTGCTGGAAATGCTAGCACGGCTATTGTATACAAGGTTCTCTTGCAGGAAATGCTAGCACTGCTATTATACAGGATGCTGGAAATGCTAGCATGGCTATTGGATACAAGGTGCTCTTGCAGAAAAATCGAGAACGGCTTTTGGATACAAGGTTCTCTTGCAGGAAACGCTAGCATGGCTATTGGATACAAGGTGCACTTGCATTAAACGCTAGCACGGCTACTGCATACAAGGTGCTCTTGCAGGAAGCACTTGCATGGCTATTGGATACAAGGTGCTCTTGCAGGAAATGCTAGCACGGCTATTATACAGGGTGCTGGAAATGCTAGCACGGCCATTAGATACAAGGTGCTCTTGCAGGAAATGCTAGCACTGCTATTATACAGGGTGCTGGAAACGCTAGCACGGCTATTAGATACAAGGTGCTCTTGCAGAATAATCAAGAATGGCTATTGGATACAAGGTGCTTTTGCAGGAAACGCTAGCATGGCTATTGGATACAAGGTGCACTTGCAGTAAACGCTAGCACGGCTATTGCATACAAGGTGCTCTTGCAGGAAACGCTTGCATGGCTATTGGATACAAGGTGCTCTTGAAGAAAAATCTAGAATGGCTATTAGATACAAGGTGCTCTTGCAGGAAGCGCTAGCACAACTATTGGATACAAGGTGCTCTTGCAGGAAACGCTAGCATGGCTATTGGATACAAAATTATTTTGCAGGAAACGCTAGCACGGCTATTGGATGCAAGGTGCTTTTGCAGGAAATGCTAGCATGGCTATTGGATACATGGTGCTCTTGCAGGAAACTCTAGCACAGCATTAGATACAAGGTGCAGGAAACGCTAGCGTAGCTTTTGGATACAAGGTTCTTTTGCAGGAAACGCTAGTATGGCTATTAGATACAAGGTGCCCTTGCAGGAAATGCTAGCATGGCTATTGGATACAAGGTGCTCTTGCAGGAAACGCTAGCATGGCTATTAGATACAAGGTGCTCTTGCAGGCAATGCTAGCAAGGCTATTATACAGGGTGCTGGAAATGCTAGCACGGCTATTAGATACAAGGTTCTCTTGCAGGAAATGCTAGCACTTCTATTATACAGGATGCTGGAAACGCTAGCATGGCTATTGGATACAAGGTGCTCTTGCAGAAAATCGAGAACGGCTATTGGATACAAGGTGCTTTTGCAGGAAACGCTAGCATGGCTATTGGATACAAGGTGAACTTGCAGTAAACGCTAGCACGGCTATTGCATACAAGGTGCTCTTGCAGGAAACACTTGCATGGCTATTGGATACAAGGTGCTCTTGCAGGAAATGCTAGCACGGCTATTATACAGGATGCTGGAAATGCTAGCACGGCCATTAGATACAAGGTGCTCTTGCAGGAAATGCTAGCACAGCTGTTGGATACAAGGTGCTCTTGCAGGAAATGCTAGCATGGCTATTTGATACAAGGTGCTCTTGCAGGAAATGCTAGCACAGCTTTTGGATACAAGGTGCTCTTGTAGGAAATGCTAGCACAGCTATTGAATACAAGGTGCTCTTTCAGGAAACGCTAGCACGGCTATGAGATACAAGGTGCTCTTGCAGCAAATGCTAGCACGGCTATTATACAGGGTGCTGGAAAAATGCTAGCACAGTGATTGGATCCAAGGTGCTCTTGCAGGAAACCCTAGCACGGCTATTAGATACAAGGTGCTTTTGCAGGAAACACTAGTATGGCTGTTGGATACAAGGTGCTCTTGCAGGAAACTCTATCAAGGCTATTGGATTCAAGGTGCTCTTGCAGGAAATGCTATCACGGCTATTGGGTCCAAGGTGCTCTTTCAGGAAATGCTAGCACAGCTATTAGATTCAAGATGCTCTTGCAGCAAATGCTAGCACGGCTATTATACAGGGTGCTGGAAAAATGCTAGCACAGTGATTGGATCCAAGGTGCTCTTGCAGGAAACCCTAGCACGGCTATTAGATACAAGGTGCTTTTGCAGGAAACGCTAGCATGGCTGTTGGATACAAGGTGCTCTTGCAGGCAACTCTATCAAGGCTATTGGATTCAAGGTGCTCTTGCAGGAAATGCTATCACGGCTATTGGGTCCAAGGTGCTCTTTCAGGAAATGCTAGCACAGCTATTAGATAAAAGGTGCTCTTGCAGGAAACGCTAGCACAGCTATGGGATACAAGGTGCTCTTGCAGGAAATGCTAGCACGGCTATTAGACACAAGGTTTTCTTGCAGGAAACGCTAGCACGGCTGTTATACAGGGTTCTGGAAATGCTAGCACAGCTATTAGATACAAGGTGCTCTTGCAGAAAAAGCTAGAACGCCTATTAGATACAAGGTGCATGAAACGCTAGCACAGCAAAAAAATTACAATACCCCCCACACATTACAACTCACCACCCACACACCCCTGCTCTAAAACCCACCCAATCCCCCCTTAAAAAACCTAACACTACCCCATTGAAGATCACCCTACCTTGAGCCATCTTCACCCAGCTGGGCACAAGTGGTCATCCGATCTGGCCAGAAGTCTTCATCCGATGGGGCAGAAGAGGACATCCCGACTGGCAGAAGTCTTCATCCTATCCGGGCAGAAGTGGACATCCCGACCGACAGAAGGATTCATCCAAGCGGCATCTTCTATCTTCATCCATCCGACGAGGAGCGGCTCCATCTTGAAGATATCCGGCGCAGAGCATCTTTCCAGCATGACGGACTAACGATGAATGATGGTTCCTTTAAATGACGTCATCCAAGATGGTGTCCCTCGAATTCCGATTGGCTGATAGGATTCTATCAGCCAATCGGAATTAAGGTAGGAAAAATCCGATTGGCTGATTTAATCAGCCAATCGGATTGAAGTTCAATCCGATTGGCTGATTGGATCAGCCAATAGAATGGAAGGTTTTTTTCTGTAATTTAGTGTTTGTTTTTTATGGTAATTTAGTTTAGTTTATTTAATTGTATTTAATTTTAGCTAATTGTAGTTAATTAATTTAATTTAATTTATTTAATGATAGTGTAGTGTTAGGTGTATTTGTAACTTAGGTTTGAATTTATTTTACAGGTAATTTTGTAATTATTTTAACTAGGTAGCTATTAAAAAGTTATTAACTATTTAATAGCTATTGTACCTATTTAAAATAAATACAAACTTGCCTGTAAAATAAAAATAAATTCTAAAATAGCTACAATGTAATTATTAATTATATTGTAGCTATCTTAGGGTTTATTTTATAGGTAGTTAATAATAGTAATATTATTTAGATTTATTTAAATAATAATGAAGTTAGGGGGGTGTTAGGGTTAAACTTAGGTTTAGGGGTTAATCAATTTATTATAGTGACGGCGACGTTGGCGGCGGCAGATTAGGGAGTAATAGATTTAATAGGCTATGTGGGCTATGGTGGTTTAGGGGTTAATAATAGAATATATACAAGTATTGAACAAGGATTGGGCAAGGGGCAAGACACAAGGCAAGTACTCTTGTATTACTATGTTTTATTTATATCATTGTATCCTCTTGCAAGTGCTGCTGTAACACTGTGTCTTATGTGTTTACTTGGTTCCCACTTTCAGAATAATGCTCAATATCTTCATATTCCTTTTTGCCACCTCTTGTCTCTACAACAAACTACATTACTCAGTTACTCCTTTTCCCTCTCCACCTGCACTGTTCATTAGCCCATCTCTCTTATACTCACCTTTCTTTTGTACTCATGAACTCTACTTTTTCCTAAATACTCTCTCTCCCCCCTGCACTTCAGTTAAACAACAGTCTCATTACTGCAAATCTGCTTCTCATCTCATGTCACTCTCCCTCTTGCTCATACTAGCTGCTGGCGACATCTCCCCTAATCCTGGTCCCTCACAACCTCCTAACCTTTCACATCCTTGTGTGCCTTTCAATAGACTTCAAAAACTAAACTCTGGTAACCTTAATCGCATTCCTCTTACATCTAAAACCCCCATCCCCCTTCATTTGTGCACTCTGGAACTCTCGCTCTGTTTGCAACAAGCTAACTTCTATCCATGATCTCTTTATCTCCCACTCTCTTAACCTTCTGGCTCTTACAGAAACCTGGCTCTCTGCTTCAGACACAGCATCCACTGCTGCACTGTCACATGGGGGTCTCCATTTCAGCCACACTCCTAGGTCTGGCAATAGACAAGGAGGTGGTGTCGGTATTTTACTTTCCTCTCGTTGCACCTTCCAACAAATACAGCCCTTCTCTTCACTCACATTTTCTTCATTTGAAGCACACATGATTCGGTTATTCTCTCCCCTCTCTATACGTGTTGCAGTCATATACCGCCCCCCTGGCTCCCCAACTCAATTTTTAGATCACTTTGCTGCCTGGCTTCCTTATTTCCTTTCCTCAGACACCCCTGCCCTCATTCTTGGCGACTTCAACATCCCCATTAACAATCCCACTGCCTCATCTGCTAAACAACTTCTGCAACTCACTTCCTCTTTCGGTCTGTCACAATGGACTGATTCTCCCACTCACAAAGACGGTCACTCCCTTGACCTGATGTTTAGCTATCGATGCACTCTCTCAAACTTCTCAAACTCCCCTTTTCCTCTTTCTGACCACCATCTCCTTACCTGCAACATATCATCCCTTCCTACAACTCTCCCACCTTCTACTCCTCACACCAAACTTCACAGAAGCATTAGGTCTTTAGATCAGCAACAACTTGCTAATTCCCTTCAACCGCTCCTCTCATCCTTCTCCTCCTTTTCCTGCCCTGAACAATCTATCTGCCACTATAATTCCACCCTTATATCCGTCCTTGACAATCTCGCCCCTCTTACCACTGCTAGGAAATCACACACTCATCCCCAGCCCTGGCATACTCCTCTGACACGGTACCTACGCAGATGTTCCCGTACTGCTGAACGGCATTGGAGAAAATCACGGAGTTCAGCTGATTTTCTTCATTACAAATTCATCTTGAACTCCTACTACTCTGCCCTTAATCTCCACAAGCAACACTACTTCTCTACTCTTATCTCTAATCTTTCTTCAAATCCAAAACGTCTGTTCTCCACTTTCAATAGTCTCCTCCGCCCTCCCCCACTTCCTAATACAACTTCTCTGTCAGCTCAAGACTTTGCCAGTCACTTCATTAACAAAATTGATTCCATCAGACATGAAATCAGCTCTCAACACAATTCCATTCTCTCCCCCCCTCAAATACTCTCACTCAACCACAACCCTCATAACCTGAAACTTAGTTCATTCTCCCCTGTTACTGAGGACGAAGTTTCAGCACTTATACTGCGCTCTCACCTCACTACCTGTCCCCTTGACCCTATCCCCTCACAGCTGCTCCCCTCTCTCTCTGCTACCCTTACCCCTATACTAACACACATTTTCAACCTCTCCCTCAGCACTGGTACATTTCCCTCATCATTGAAACATGCACTGGTCACACCTATCCTCAAAAAACCTTCCCTTGATCCTACCTCCCCATCCAACTACCGCCCAATTTCCCTCCTCCCTCTTGCTTCAAAGCTTCTCGAAAAACTAGTATATGCACGCCTATCCCATTTCCTTACGTTAAACTCCCTTCTTGACCCGCTGCAATCTGGATTTCGTCCCTATCACTCCACAGAGACAGCTATTGTTAAGGTCACCAACGACCTACTTACAGCTAAATCAAAAGGCCACTTCTCTCTGCTTATCCTCCTTGATCTGTCCGCAGCCTTTGACACTGTCGACCACCCTCTTTTGCTCCACACCCTCCAATCCTTCGGCATCTGTGACACAGCCCTTTCGTGGCTCTCTTCCTACCTGTCAAACCGTACCTTCAGTGTAGCCTTCTCTGGGGCCTCCTCTGCCCCGTCACCCCTTTCTGTCGGAGTACCGCAAGGCTCTGTCCTCGGTCCCCTTCTCTTCTCAATCTATACGTCATCACTAGGTTCCCTTATTAAGTCCCACAGTTTCCAATATCATCTGTATGCCGATGACACCCAAATCTACTTCTCTGCACCAGAACTATCTCCTTCCTTGCTAACCCGTGTCACTAACTGTCTTTCTCACATCTCTTCCTGGATGTCCTCTCACTACCTCAAGCTAAATCTCTCCAAAACTGAGCTCCTCATTTTCCCCCCTTCTTCCAAAATCTCCACCCCCAATATCTCTATAACTGTCGACAACTCCATCATTACCCCTACCCCGCATGCCCGATGTCTCGGGGTCACATTTGACTCAAATATTTCCTTCACTCCTCACATTCAGTCCTTGGCTACAGCCTGCCGCTTCCACCTTAAAAACATCTCTAAAATTAGACACTTCCTTACACAAGACACAACTAAGATTTTAATCCACTCTCTCATTCTTTCCCGCCTTGATTACTGCAACTCTGTCCTCTCTGGTCTCCCCTCCTACCGCCTAGCTCCTTTACAATCCATAATGAATGCCTCTGCCAGACTCATCTTCCTTACACGTCGCTCTTCATCTGCTGCGCCTCTCTGCCAATCCCTTCACTGGCTTCCTCTTGCCTCTAGGATCAAACACAAAACTCTCACTCTTACATACAAAGCCCTCAACTGCACTGCTCCCCGCTACATCTCAGACCTTGTCTCCAGATACTCTCCCTCCCGTCCCCTTCGCTCTGCTCATGACCTCCTACTCTCCTCCTCTCTTGTCACCTCATCACACTCCCGTTTACAGGACTTCTCCAGACTGGCTCCCATCTTATGGAACTCTCTGCCTCGCTCCACAAGACTCTCTTCTAGTTTTAAAAGCTTCAAGTGCTCCCTAAAGACTCTACTGTTCAGGGACGCATACAACCTACGCTAACCTTTCCTAATACCAGTTCCTCTCCTCCACTGCAATCCCCTGAACCCTCTTAGCATGTAAGCCTAAAAGTCCAGCTGTCCGTAGATCACCTTCTTAGAGCTGACTACAACAGTGCAACTCTTGGCAGGGCCCTCTACCCTATAATTGTTTTGTTGTACTCCCCCTTTGTTTATAGCGCTGCGGAATCTGTTGGCGCTCTACAAATAACCGATAATAATAATAATAATAATAAATAGGTTTATTGCGGTGTGGGCTATGGCGGTTTAGGGATTAATACACTTTCGGCTAGATTTAGAGTTCTGCGGCCAAAGGGGTGCGTTAGCTACGCATGCTTTTTTTCCCCCGCACCTTTTAAATACCGCTGGTATTTAGAGTTCACAGAATGGCTGCGTTAGGCTCCAAAAAAGGGAGCGTAGAGCATATTTACCGCCACTGCAACTCTCGATACCAGCGTTGCTTACGGACGCGGCCAGCTTCAAAAACGTGCTCGTGCACGATTCCCCCATAGGAAACATTGGGGCAGTTTGAGCTGAAAAAAAAAAACACCTGCAAAAAAGCAGCGTTAAGCTCCTAACGCAGCCCCATTGTTTCCTATGGGGAAACACTTCCTAAGTCTGCACCTAACACCCTAACATGAACCCTGAGTCTAAACACCCCTAACCTTACACTTATTAACCCTTAATCTGCCGCCCCCGCTATTGCTGACCCCTGCATATTATTATTAACCCCTAATCTGCCTCTCCGTACACCGCCGTAACCTACATTATACCTATGTACCCCTAATCTGCTGCCCCTAACACCGCCGACCCCTATATTATATTTATTAACCCCTAATCTGCCGCCCCTGCTATCGCTGACCCCTGCATATTATTATTAACCCCTAATCTGCCGTTCCGTACACCGCCGCAACCTACGTTAACCCCTAATCTGCCGCCCCCAACGTCACCTCCACCTACCTACAATAATTAACCCCTAATCTGCCGACCGGATCTCACCGCTACTCTAATAAATGTATTAACCCCTAAAGCTAAGTCTAACCCTAACACTAACACCCCCCTAAGTTAAATATAATTTAAATCTAACAAAATAAATTAACTCTTATTAAATAAATTATTCCTATTTAAAGCTAAATACTTACCTGTAAAATAAACCCTAATATAGCTACAATATAAATTATAATTATATTGTAGCTATTTTAGGATTAATATTTATTTTACAGGCAACTTTGTAATTATTTTAACCAGGTACAATAGCTATTAAATAGTTAATAACTATTTAATAGCTACCTAGTTAAAATAATTACAAAATTACCTGTAAAATAAATCCTAACCTAAGTTACAATTAAACCTAACACTACACTATCAATAAATTAATTAAATAAAATACCTACAATTATCTACAATTAAACCTAACACTACACTATCAATAAATTAATTAAATACAATACCTACAAATAAATACAATTAAATAAACTAACTAAAGTACAAAAAATAAAAAAATATTTACAAACATTAGAAAAATATTACAACAATTTTAAACTAATTACACCTACTCTAAGCCCCCTAATAAAATAACAAAGACCCCCAAAATAAAATAATGCCCTACCCTATTCTAAAATTAAAATAGAAAAGCTCTTTTACCTTACCAGCCCTGAAAAGGGCCCTTTGCGGGACATGCCCCAAAGAATTCAGCTCTTTTGCCTGTAAAAAAAAACATACAATACCCCCCCCAACATTACAACCCACCACCCACATACCCCTAATCTAACCCAAACCCCCCTTAAATAAACCTAACACTAAGCCCCTGAAGATCTCCCTACCTTGTCTTCACCACGCCGGGTTCACCGATCAATCCAGAAGAGCCTCCGATGTCTTGATCCAAGCCCAAGCGGGGGGCTGAAGATGTCCATGATCCGGCTGAAGTCTTCATCCAAGCGGGAGCTGAAGAGGTCCATGATCCGACTGAAGTCTTCTATCAAGCGGCATCTTCAATCTTCTTTCTTCCGGATCCATGTAGTTCATCCCGCGGACGCGGAACATCCATCTTCACCGACGACTTCCCGACTAATGACGGTTCCTTTAAGGAACGTCATCCAAGATGGCGTCCCTCGAATTCCGATTGGCTGATAGGATTCTATCAGCCAATCGGAATTAAGGTAGGAAAATTCTGATTGGCTGATGGAATCAGCCAATTAGATTCAAGTTCAATCCGATTGGCTGATCCGATCAGCCAATCAGATTGAGTTCGCATTCTATTGGCTGATTGGAACAGCCAATAGAATGCGATCTCAATCTGATTGGCTGATTGGATCAGCCAATCGGATTGAACTTGAATCTGATTGGCTGATTCCATCAGCCAATCAGAATTTTCCTACCTTAATTCCGATTGGCTGATAGAATCCTATCAGCCAATCGGAATTCGAGGGACGCCATCTTGGATGACGTCCCTTAAAGGAACCGTCATGAGTCGGTGAAGATGGATGGATCCGCGCTGGAGGTCTTGAAGATCAGCCGGTCGTCATCGGATGGAAGAACATAGAAGATGCGGCTTGGATGAAGATGTTTGCTGGTCCGGATGTCCTCTTCTGCCCGCTTGGATCAAGACTTCAGCAGGAGGATGGATGTCTTCAGCCCCCCGCTTGGGCTTGGATCAAGACATCGTAGCCTGGACGGATCGCTGATACCCGGTGTGGTGAAGATAAGGTAGGAAGATCTTCAGGGGCTTAGTGTTGGTTTATTTAAGGGGGGTTTGGGTTAGATTAGGGGTATGTGGGTGGTGGGTTGTAATGTTGGGGGGGGTATTGTATGTTTTTTCTTTACAGGCAAAAGAGCTGAATTCTTTGGGGCATGCCCCGCAAAGGGCCCTTTTCAGGGCTGGTAAGGTAAAAGAGCTTTTCTATTTTAATTTTAGAATAGGGTAGGGCATTTTTTTATTTTGGGGGTCTTTGTTATTTTATTAGGGGGCTTAGAGTAGGTGTAATTAGTTTAAAATTGTAATATTTTTCTAATGTTTGTAAATATTTTTTTATTTTTTGTAACAGTTCTTTTTTATTTTTTGTACTTTAGTTAGTTTATTTAATTGTATTTATTTGTAGGTATTGTATTTAATTAATTTATTGATAGTATATTGTTAGGTTTAATTGTAGGTAATTGTAGGTAGTTTATTTAATTTATTTATTGATAGTGTGGTGTTAGGTTTAATTGTAACTTAGGTTAGGATTTATTTTACAGGTAATTTTGTAATTATTTTAACTAGGTAACTATTAAATAGTTCTTAACTATTTAATAGCTATTGCACCTGGTTAAAATAAATACAAAGTTGCCTGTAAAATAAATATTAATCCTAAAATAGCTACAATATAATTATAATTTATATTGTAGCTATATTAGGGTTTATTTTACAGGTAAGTATTTAGCTTTAAATAGGAATAATTTATTTAATAAGAGTTAATTTATTTCGTTAGATTTAAATTATATTTAAGTTAGGGGGGTGTTAGTGTTAGACTTAGCTTTAGGGGTTAATACATTTATTATAGTAGCGGTGTGGTCCGGTCGGCAGATTAGGGGTTAATAATTGTAGGTAGGTGGAGGCGACGTTGGGGGCAGCAGATTAGGGGTTAATAAATATAATATAGGGGTCAGCTGTGTTAGGGGCAGCAGATTAGGGGTACATAGGTATAATGTAGGTTGCGGCGGTGTATGGAGCGGCAGATTAGGGGTTAAAAAAATATGCAGGTGTCAGCGATAGCGGGGGCGGCAGATTAGGGGTTAATAAATATTATGTAGGTGTCGGCGGTATTAGGGGCAGCAGATTAGGGGTACATAGGGATAACGTAGGTGGCGGTGGTGTGCGGTCGGCAGATTAGGGGTTAAAAAATTTTAATAGAGTGGCGGCGATGTGGGGGGGGGGGGGCTCGGTTTAGGGGTACATAGGTAGTTTATGGGTGTTAGTGTACTTTAGAGCACAGTAGTTAAAAGCTTTATAAACCGGCGTTAGCCCAGAAAGCTCTTAACTACTGACTTTTTTCTGCGGCTGGAGTTTTGTCGTTAGATTTCTAACGCTCACTTCAGCCACGACTCTAAATACCGGCGTTAGAAAGATCCCATTGAAAAGATAGGATACGCAATTGACGTAAGGGGATCTGCGGAATGGAAAAGTCGCGGCTGCAAAGTGAGCATTAGACCCTTTCCTGACTGACTCTAAATACCAGCGGTAGCCCAAAACCAGAGTTAGGAGCCTCTAACGCTGGTTTTGACGGCTAACGCCAAACTCTAAATCTATCCGTAAATTAGTTATTGCGGTGGGGGATTGCAGTTGACAGGTAGATAGATATTGCGCATGCCTTAGGTGTTAGTTTTTTTTTGCAGGCATTTTAGGGAGTTACGGTGCTCCCATACTCAGCGCAAGGCCTGCTACGGCTGCTTTTTATGGCGAGGTGAAAATGGAGTAAGATTTCTCCATTTTCGCCGCTTAAGGCCTTGTGCTGGATATTGGATGCCAATTTACGACGCGGCCCCATGTTAGCTTATGGGAGTAAAAATTGCGAGCGACAGGTGACATATATGTGCCGCATTTATATGCGGCGCTGTATATTGGATACCAAACCCGCGCAAAAACCGGCGTCGCCGGCTTTTGCCGGCAACGCTGCATATCGGATGGGGCCCTAGATGTGTTCAGCTAGCTCTGAGTAGTACATTGCTGCTTTTCAACAAAGGTTATCAAAAAGATGAAGCAGATTTGATAATAGATGTAAATTGGAAAGTTGTTTTAAAGTGTATGTCCCATCTGAATCCTGAAAAAAATTGGGTTTCATGTCCCTTTAAAATTGCCTGTTTTATCTATGGTTTTATTTTGAGTTTGATGTCACCTGAGCAATATATAAAATTCTCAATAAGCAGCAACATGGCTAAAATAATCAAATATCAATGTATAGAATATATAGTTTGTATTGTTGTTTATTAAATTATTATAAATAATGGCAGAATTTGTGAATCACAGCTCAAGATGATTGAAACAAATTTACAGTTCAGACTAAAAAGGCTGTTAAACACCACCTGTTTTTGTGCAAAACGTACCCCAAAAAGCTCAATTCTGTTATCTGGAAATGCTGCAAATTAAAGGGACATCAAACCCAACATTTTCTTTCATGAATTAGGGAGAACAGACAATTTTAAACAACATTCCAGTTTACTTCTATTATCTAATTTCCTTCATTCTTTCGGTATCATTTGTTGAAGGATGAGCAATGCACTACTGTTCTCTAAATGAACACATGGGTGAGCCAATGGCAATCGGTATATATATGCAGCCACCAATCAGCAGTGAGAACCTAGGTTCTTTGCTGCTCTTGAGATTACCTATATAAACCTTTTAGCAAAGGATAAAAAGAGAAGGAAGAAAATTGATTAATAGAAGTAAATTTGAAAGCTGTTTAAAATTGTATTCTGTGTCTAAATCATGAGTGCCTAATTATGGCTTTCCTGTCCCTTTAATATCTGGTTTAGATCTCAGGATGCTTCTGTAGGTCGGAATTATTAGCTCTGGAAAACAACATGAAATCGTTATCTGCATCATTAATCAGCTCTGTAGCTGCGCACGATTAATGACACCGATTGCAGGCATTAGAGCTTACATCACAGGTTTATGCTGATTTAGCTCATTTAAAGGGAAATAAAAAACAAACCCTTTCTTTTGTGATTCAAACAGAGAATACAATTTATTTATTTAATTTTTTTTTTCAATTGACTTCTATTTTCAACTTTTGTTGTAAAGATACCTAGGTAGCATCTAGAGCACTATGTGGCAGTAGATAGTGCTAACAAAACTGCTGGCATATAGTGCTGCAGACAGGTGTACGTTCCTGTCTCTGCTTTTCAACAAAAAATATTAAGAGAACAAAAATAAAATTGATACTAGAAGTAAATTTTAAATGGCTGCTCTATCTGAATCATGAAAGAAACATTTTGGGTTGCATGTCCCTTTAAATGGCGTGTAGTGATACTAATAGGTGATGTGTGCAATTAGCCTGTTGTACAAAACCATAGAGATACGCGTGTACGTCTTTTTAAGGTGTTTGAACAGGGGCATTATCGCTATCAGTGTTCTCCACAAAAACATTTGCCAGCCGAGTGGCATTATCAGTGATGGTAAATCCTAGCGTTTCTGAAATGTTAGGATTTACCATTGGAACAAAAAAAAGGGAACTTTCAGTCATGAAATATTAAATACTTCATGCTGAAAGTTCCTTTATTTGTCTGAAGCGTTCACCACAGTGAGCTGCTAAGGCAGCCCGCGGCAGAACCCTATTTATCACTGAGGTGACGTTTCCACCTCTTCGCCAATAGCTGTGCGGGAAATCCGTCGCCAGTCAATGACAAACTTCCTGCACGGCTATTGGCTAAGAGGTGGAAACGTCACCTCTCAGCCAAATAGCGTTCTGCCGTGGGCTGCCTGAGGCGCTCAGCACAGCAAATGCTGCAATCAAGTAAAGGAGCTTTCAGCATGGCTGAAAGTCCCCTTTGTTTGTTCCAATGGTAAATCCTAGCGTTTCACAAACACTAGGATTTATCATCACATTAAGTAGCTAGGTGGGGCAGATTCATTATTTGCAATATTATAACATTTTCAGTTATTTTTAAATGTTACTTAAACTATATGAAGCACAAATTAACTGCATAATCATACATTGAGTTAATGCTAATTTGTGAAACAAACATTGAACAAAATGAGCATCTTTTAATAACCTTATACAGTCTTACATTTTAGCTGGGTGGTCAGTAAAATCAGCCGGGTGGTGTGCCCATTAAATAGATCATGTGGAGAACACTTGCTGTAGTGGGCATGTGTGTTTGTTTGAGTATTAACACATTATTATTATTATTATTATTATTATTATCATTGTTATTATTATTTTTATTGTTATTATTATTTAACTTGAATTGATTGAGCAGGTAGTATTTGTATCTGTTTGGGCAAGTTGTTGTCTAAAGCTATATGGATAAGTAATGTCACAGAACTAGTATTACGTTTGAGAACTTTTTGGGGTAGTCGGTAACCTTGGTAACGTCTTGTCTGAGGCTTTATCAGGTTCTTTCAGCTGTTGACTTTGATTAGTGATTGATGGTCCCATAAATGTGTTGTTAACTACTGAGAATTTAGATTGTGATCGTGAAAACAGGACTGGCACACATTAAAGGGACAGTTAAGTCATAATTAGACACTCATGATTTAAACAGAACATACAATTTATACAACTTTCCAATTTACTTCTATTATTTAATTTGCTTCCTTCTCTTGTTATCCTTTGCTGAAAGGTTTATCTAGGAAAGCTCAGGAGCAACAAAGAACCTAAAGTTCTAACTGCTGATTGGTGGCTGCATATATATACTAATAGTCATGACATTGGCTCACCCATGTGTTCAGTTAGAAGCCAGTAGTGCATTGCTGCTCCTTCAGCAAATGATACCAAGAGAATAAAGCAAATTTGATAATAGAAGTAAACAGGAAAGTTGTTTAACATTGTACAGGGAGTGCAGAATTATTAGGCAAATGAGTATTTTGACCACATCATCCTCGTTATGCATGTTGTCTTACTCCAAGCTGTATAGGCTCGAAAGCCTACTACCAATTAAGCATATTAGGTGATGTGCATCTCTGTAATGAGAAGGGGTGTGGTCTAATGACATCAACACCCTATATCAGGTGTGCATAATTATTAGGCAACTTCCTTTCCTTTGGCAAAATGGGTCAAAAGAAGGACTTGACAGGCTCAGAAAAGTAAAAAATAGTGAGATATCTTGCAGAGGGATGCAGCACTCTTAAAATTGCAAAGCTTCTGAAGCGTGATCATCGAACAATCAAGCGTTTCATTCAAAATAGTCAACAGGGTCGCAAGAAGTGTGTGGAAAAACCAAGGCGCAAAATAACTGCCCATGAACTGAGAAAAGTCAAGCGTGCAGCTGTCAAGATGCCACTTGCCACCAGTTTGGCCATATTTCAGAGCTGCAACATCACTTGAGTGCCCAAAAGCACAAGGTGTGCAATACTCAGAGACATGGCCAAGGTAAGAAAGGCTGAAAGACGACCACCACTGAACAAGACACACAAGCTGAAACGTCAAGACTGGGCCAAGAAATATCTCAAGACTGATTTTTCTAAGGTTTTATGGACTGATGAAATGAGAGTGAGTCTTGATGGGCCAGATGGATGGGCCCGTGGCTGGATTGGTAAAGGGCAGAGAGCTCCAGTCCGACTCAGACGCCAGCAAGGTGGAGGTGGAGTACTGGTTTGGGCTGGTATCATCAAAGATGAGCTTGTGGGGCCTTTTCGGGTTGAGGATGGAGTCAAGCTCAACTCCCAGTCCTACTGCCAGTTTATGGAAGACACCTTCTTCAAGCAGTGGTACAGGAAGAAGTCTGCATCCTTCAAGAAAAACATGATTTTCATGCAGGACAATGCTCCATCACACGCGTCCAAGTACTCCACAGCATGGCTGGCAAGAAAGGGTATAAAAGAAGAAAATCTAATGACATGGCCTCCTTGTTCACCTGATCTGAACCCCATTGAGAACCTGTGGTCCATCATCAAATGTGAGATTTACAAGGAGGGAAAACAGTACACCTCTCTGAACAGTGTCTGGGAGGCTGTGGTTGCTGCTGCACGCAATGTTGATGGTGAACAGATCAAAACACTGACAGAATCCATGGATGGCAGGCTTTTGAGTGTCCTTGCAAAGAAAGGTGGCTATATTGGTCACTGATTTGTTTTTGTTTTGTTTTTGAATGTCAGAAATGTATATTTGTGAATATTGAGATGTTATATTGGTTTCACTGGTAAAAATAAATAATTGAAATGGGTATATATTTGTTTTTTGTTAAGTTGCCTAATAATTATGCACAGTAACAGTCACCTGCACACACAGATATCCCCCTAAAATAGCTATAACTAAAAACAAACTAAAAACTACTTCCAAAACTATTCAGCTTTGATATTAATGAGTCTTTTGGGTTCATTGAGAACATGGTTGTTGTTCAATAATAAAATGAACACTCAAAAATACAACTTGCCTAATAATTCTGCACTCCCTGTATATTCTACCTAAATCATGAAATACATTTTTTGGGTTTCATGGCCCTTTAAGTATGGGGCTGTTTTTCACCAACTAATAATGTAAATGAAAATGTCTGTTTGTGATTTTGTTGGCTTTGTAAAGGGCTTGTCTGCAGCCATTAATTATAAACTTCAATGTATTTAACCCCCGCAAAGTCAGCTCCACAGCCGCAGTGTACTAGTGGGAGCTAGCAGAACACCTCTGGTGAGCCAATAACAAGAGGCATTGAGGTAGCCACCAATAACCAGCTAGCTCCCAGTAGCGCATTGCTGCTTTTGAGCCTACACACAAATCCTTTTCAGAAAAAGGATACAAATAGAGCAAGGGGGGTATTAATCAAGCCGTCAACCCGAAATATGCTGCAATTCCGCAGTGTAATTGTGGCGAGCTTGATTCGACCTAGTTATCAAAGCCTACAGACCGGTAAAATTTGAAATCTGTGACGTAAAATACGATCCGCCGGTCTCAATCCGACACAGATCGATGCTTACGTCATTACATATGTTCCAAATATACATTCGGCACTATTTGGCACTTTTCAAAGTTATCAAATAGTTAACAGGTACGCTCGCGGCTATTATGACCCAGCGTACCCGGTTTTCAATCCGCCACCCTGGAGGCCGCAGATGCCATAGGAATCAATGGGAGTCTGAAGCAGCGAAAGCTTATGTTCGATGCTGCCAGATATCCCATTGATTTCTATGGTAAAAAAACAGTAAAGTTTACACCTAACACCCTAACATAAGCCCCGAGTCTAAATACCCCTAATCTGCCGCCCCGACATCGCCGCCACTAAATAAAATGTATTAACCCCTATCCCACCGCTCCCCAACCCCACCGCAACTAAATAAAAAAAATAATCCCTATCCCGCTGCTCCCGGACCCCACTGCAACTAAAGAAAAGTATTAACCCCTAAAACCCTGGCCTCCCACATCACTACCACTAACTAAACCTATTAACCCCTAAACCACCAGCCCCCCACATCGCCATAAGCTAAATTAAGCTATTAACCCCTTAACCTAACAACCCACTAACCTTACATTAAAATTACAACATCCCTATCTTTTAATAAATTTAAACTTACCTGTAGAATTAAAATAAACTATATTAAACTATTAATTAACCTACCCTAACTATTATCCTACAATTACATTAAACTAGCAATTAAATTAATTATATTACATATTACATATTTAAAAACCTAAACCTACTCAAGTTATTAAAAAAAAAAAAAAAAAAAGCTGAATAGCAGCAAGATCGATGACTACTAGTTAACAACAGTCCGCTGCTCATCGCCCGTACTTGGTGCGTGACTTTTTGCCAGCTTTTTTTATAAATATGGAGATCGTATTCAGGTCCGTGGCTGCGATGTTAGGTGAGCGTATTAGTGCCGTTGAATGCAAGAAAGTTGACGGCTTGATAGATAGGCCTCCAAAAGTCAATTTGATAACAAATGGAAAAGGAAAAGCGACTTTATTTTGCAAACAATATCAGAATCTAATAAGTTTAATTTTGTCTTTTGTGTCCCTTTAATCTAACAAAAAGAGAGGGCCAAGAGTTAATTAAAGCAATATGTTTATATAATGTGAGTCAGGCTCTTGTTAGATATGAGACTGCAGATGAACAACGCAGCTATTTCACAACCACAGCACTATGTGCACCAGTGTGAGTCTGCATCCTCTCAATATGTAACACAATCTGCTTTAGATGAGAACTAGAAATATACAAGAAGGGACTTTCCTGGCTTTGCTCATTCCTAAGACTGTGGTCTGCAAGAGTCACTTCTCTAACATGATTTGATTATACAGAGTGGCTTACAGCAGTGCTAGATCTTTAGCCATTCATGGTTTAACCCCTTGACAGCCGCAGAAGGCTGCAATACATTTAGTAGCTAAAGGGACAGCATCATATCAGTCCTAAAGCATTATCTGTAGGGAGGTCCCTGATACACAGTTACTTGCTGTTTGCAGTCAGGAATTGGGGGGTGGTAGAACGTAAAATTTGTGGCTTGCGCAGCAAAAAGTTGTACAGAAATCTTAAAGGTTCAAGGTTATAAGTAGGGAACCTCACCTTCTTTCCCTGTCTTTATATGTTTCTGTATAAATTCCCCTAAGCCCACCTTTACCCTTCTCCTTGTGCTTCATAGAGCACAGGACATGAAAGTTCAGGGCAACTGACACCAGGTCTGGGGATAGCACATTAGTGAATGGGGTTCATATCACCTCCCAGCACCCTCACTGTATTGAACCCCTCTGTGGCACTCAAGGAGTTATTGTTTTCACTACATTGAATGCCATCAGCTACTGAATACTGTAGGGCACAACTGTTCTATGGTTCTCTGATGTTCCCTTCAGTTGGGTAATGGGATTCAGGACAAATTAACCCATAATGTTCTGCTTCCTGTTATTGATGCACAGCCCAGATTCTCTACCTGTCAGAAACTCGAAGCCATTTTGTCAGGATCTAAGCTAAGTTTAATTTATATGGGTGTTTTTTTAAAAACAATACTATTCGTGCCATGTGCAGGGGGAAGATATTATAAATCTCAGGGTACTTGCTAGTGACGAGGCTGAGAAATAGTACTGCAGAATAGGAGCGCCAAAGGCTAAAGTCTACTATCAGGGCTAAAATATACCTGCAACAGAGATAAGTGCAGCGGGCCGCTAAAAAATGGTGGCCTATCCGATAAATCAAAATGGCAAATATGAAATATAAAAACAATAAATGTAATGTACAATTAGCTCAATCAGGCAAAACATAAACAGATAGAATATTGACCTTAAGAATCTGTGAACAATACCCTAAATGTGTAACACCTAAAGGTGCAAATGATAAGTGCCAAAATAAAGTGAGTACAAATGTATGACAGAATATACAGTAGTACAATATGGTTGGGTACCCAAGTGAATAAGTGAATGACCGCCCCTCCTGGGGCAAAGATGTATAGGTTAAAAAAATGGTAGAAAAAAGTGTGCAAAAATAACTGTCTCTAATATCCACAATAATAGTTTGTCCTTGAAGAAATGAATGGAGTAAAAGGATCCTGAAAATCCTGAAATAATATCCTAAGAAAGTGTCCTTAATAGTGCTGCAACAGCCTGGGTAAAACAGCCAATAATCTTGGGACCTGGGTATGATCAGCCTGTAAAACTGAAGATAAAAACAAATACAAAAACCGTCTAATAAAGTGAGTATAATAGGGAATTAACTCACCAGGGAAGAGTACAAGCTTCCTTACCCAGGCTGCACCACTAATATAAGTTAGTTCAAACATGTTTTCAAATTTTTAAACACACCGGCAAGTAAAAAGAAAGCTAAAACTGCCTTGTTTCACTTTACAGCGGGGCTCCGGTCCCTAACCCGCTGTATAAGCGGGGTATACCTGTACTTTACAAGGAACTTAGCCTTAGGTAAAGGTTGTTAGTTATTATTATTGATATAAATAATGTATAACAATAATAAGTTATAACTAACAATAGTACTTGTATGTAATATGTTTACCATTGTAAGAATAGTACTTGTATGTAATATGTTTACCATTGTAAGAATAGTACTTGTATGTAATATGTTTACCATTGTAAGAATAGTACTTGTATGTAATATGTTTACCATTGTAAGAATAGTACTTTATGTAATATGTTTACCATTGTAAGAATAGTACTTGTATGTAATATGTTTACCATTGTAAGAATAGTACTTGTATGTAATATGTTTACCATTGTAAGAATAGTACTTGTATGTAATATGTTTACCATTGTAAGAATAGTACTTGTATGTAATATGTTCACCATTGTAAGAATAGTACTTGTATGTAATAAGTTTACCATTGTAACAATAGTACTTGTATGTAATATGTTCACCATTGTAAGAATAGTACTTGTATGTAATATGTTTACCATTGTAAGAATAGTACTTGTATGTAATATGTTTACCATTGTAAGAATAGTACTTGTATGTAATATATTTACCATTGTAAGAATAGTACTTGTATGTAATATGTTTACCATTGTAAGAATAGTACTTGTATGTAATATGTTTACCATTGTAAGAATAGTACTTGTATGTAATATGTTTACCATTGTAAGAATAGTACTTGTGTGTAATATGTTTACCATTGTAAGAATAGTACTTTATGTAATATGTTTACCATTGTAAGAAGAGTACTTGTAGGTAATATGTTTACCATTGTAAGAATAGTACTTGTATGTAATATGTTTACCATTGTAAGAATAGTACTTGTATGTAATATGTTTACCATTGTAAGAATAGTACTTGTATGTAATATGTTTACCATTGTAAGAATAGTACTTGTATGTAATATGTTCACCATTGTAAGAATAGTACTTGTATGTAATAAGTTTACCATTGTAAGAATAGTACTTGTATGTAATATGTTTACCATTGTAAGAATAGTACTTGTATGTAATATGTTTACCATTGTAAGAATAGTACTTGTATGTAATATGTTTACCATTGTAAGAATAGTACTTGTATGTAATATGTTTACCATTGTAAGAATAGTACTTTATGTAATATGTTTACCATTGTAAAAATAGTACTTGTATGTAATATGTTTACCATTGTAAGAATAGTACTTGTATGTAATATGTTTACCATTGTAAGAATAGTACTTGTATGTAATATGTTTACCATTGTAAGAATAGTACTTGTATGTAATATGTTTACCATTGTAAGAATAGTACTTGTATGTAATATGTTCACCATTGTAAGAATAGTACTTGTATGTAATAAGTTTACCATTGTAAGAATAGTACTTGTATGTAATATGTTTACCATTGTAAGAATAGTACTTGTATGTAATATGTTTACCATTGTAAGAATAGTACTTGTATGTAATATGTTTACCATTGTAAGAATAGTACTTTATGTAATATGTTTACCATTGTAAGAATAGTACTTGTATGTAATATGTTTACCATTGTAAGAATAGTACTTGTATGTAATATGTTTACCATTGTAAGAATAGTACTTGTATGTAATATGTTTACCATTGTAAGAATAGTATTTGTATGTAATATGTTTACCATTGTAAGAATAGTACTTGTATGTAATATGTTTACCATTGTAAGAATAGTACTTTATGTAATATGTTTACCATTGTAAAAATAGTACTTGTATGTAATATGTTTACCATTGTAAGAATAGTACTTGTATGTAATATGTTTACCATTGTAAGAATAGTACTTGTATGTAATATGTTTACCATTGTAAGAATTGTACTTGTATGTAATATGTTTACCATTGTAAGAATAGTACTTGTATGTAATATGTTTACCATTGTAAGAATAGTACTTGTATGTAATATGTTTACCATTGTAAGAATAGTACTTGTATGTAATATGTTTACCATTGTAAGAATAGTACTTTATGTAATATGTTCACCATTGTAAGAATAGTACTTGTATGTAATATGTTTACCATTGTAAGAATAGTACTTGTATGTAATATGTTTACCATTGTAAGAATAGTACTTGTATGTAATATGTTCACCATTGTAAGAATAGTACTTGTATGTAATATGTTTACCATTGTAAGAATAGTACTTGTATGTAATATGTTCACCATTGTAAGAATAGTACTTGTATGTAATATGTTTACCATTGTAAGAATAGTACTTGTATGTAATATGTTTACCATTGTAAGAATAGTACTTGTATGTAATATGTTTACCATTGTAAAAATAGTACTTGTATGTAATATGTTTACCATTGTAAGAATAGTACTTGTATGTAATATGTTTACCATTGTAAGAATAGTACTTGTATGTAATATGTTTACCATTGTAAGAATAGTACTTGTATGTAATATGTTTACCATTGTAAGAATAGTACTTGTATGTAATATGTTTACCATTGTAAGAATAGTACTTGTATGTAATATGTTTACCATTGTAAGAATAGTACTTGTATGTAATATGTTTACCAATGTAAGAATAGTACTTGTATGTAATATGTTTACCATTGTAAGAATAGTACTTGTATGTAATATGTTTACCATTGTAAGAATAGTACTTGTATGTAATATGTTTACCATTGTAAGAATAGTACTTTATGTAATATGTTTACCATTGTAAGAATAGTACTTGTATGTAATATGTTTACCATTGTAAGAATAGTACTTGTATGTAATATGTTTACCATTGTAAGAATAGTACTTGTATGTAATATGTTTACCATTGTAAGAATAGTACTTGTATGTAATATGTTTACCATTGTAAGAATAGTACTTGTATGTAATATGTTTACCATTGTAAGAATAGTACTTTATGTAATATGTTTACCATTGTAAGAATAGTACTTGTATGTAATATGTTTACCATTGTAAGAATAGTACTTGTATGTAATATGTTTACCATTGTAAGAATAGTACTTGTATGTAATATGTTTACCATTGTAAGAATAGTACTTGTATGTAATATGTTTACCATTGTAAGAATAGTACTTGTATGTAATATGTTTAACCATTGTAAGAATAGTACTTGTATGTAATAAGTTTACCATTGTAAGAATAGTACTGTGATGTAATATGTTTACCATTGTAAGGAATAGTACTTGTATGTAATATGTTTACCATTGTAAGAATAGTACTTTGTATGTAATAAGTTTACCATTGTAAGAATAGTACTATGTATGTAATTATGTTTACCATTCTTGTAAGAATATGTACTTGTATGTAGTATGTTTTACCATTGTAAGAATAGTACTTGTATGTAATATGTTTACCATTTGTAAGAATAGTACTTGTATGTAATATGTTTCACCATTGTTAAGAATAGTACTTGTATGTAATATGTTTACCATTGTAAGAATAGTACTTGTATGTAATATGTTTACCATTGTAAGAATAGTACTTGTATGTAATATGTTTACCATTGTAAGAATAGTACTTTATGTAATATGTTTACCATTGTAAGAATAGTACTTGTATGTAATATGTTTACCATTGTAAGAATAGTACTTGTATGTAATATGTTTACCATTGTAAGAATAGTACTTGTATGTAATATGTTTACCATTGTAAGAATAGTACTGTATGTAATATGTTTACCATTGTAAGAATAGTACTTGTATGTAATATGTTTACCATTGTAAGAATAGTACTTGTATGTAATATGTTTACCATTGTAAGAATAGTACTTGTATGTAATATGTTTACCATTGTAAGAATAGTACTTGTATGTAATATGTTACCATTGTAAGATTAGTACTTGTATGTAATATGTTTACCATTGTAAGAATAGTACTTGTATGTAATATGTTTACCATTGTAAGAATAGTACTTGTATGTAATATGTTTACCATTGTAAGAATAGTACTTGTATGTAATATGTTTACCATTCTAAGAATAGTACTCTGTATGTAATATGTAACCATTGTAAAATAGTACTTGTATTTAATATGGTTTACCAATGTAAAATAAGTACTTGTATGTAATATGTTTACCATTGTAAGAATAGTACTTTGTGGTTAATATTTTTACCATTGAAATAATAGGTACTTTATGTCATATGTATAAACTACATTGTAAGAATATACTGGTAGGAAATATTTTACCATATGTAAGAATAGTACCGTAGTAATATGTTACCATTCGTAAAATAGAACATGTATGTAAAATGTTTACCATTGAAAGAATAGTACATGTATAGTAATAATGTTTACCATTGTAAAAAAGTACTTGTTATGAAATATGTTTACCATAGAAAGAATAGTACTTGAATGTAATAATGTTTACCATTGTAAGAATATACTTGTCTGTAATATGATTCACCATTGTAAGAATAGTACTTGTTATGTAATAAGTTTACCATTTAAGAATAGTCACTCTTGTATTAATATAGTTTAACCAAGTAAGAATAGTACAATGTATGTAATAAGTTTAGCAATGTAAGAATAGTACTTGTTGTAATCAAGTTACCATTGTAAGATATTACTTGTCTAATATGTTTACCATTGTAAGAATAGTACTTTATGTAATATGTTTACCATTGTAAGAATAGTACTTGTATGTAATATGTTTACCATTGTAAGAATAGTACTTGTATGTAATATGTTTACCATTGTAAGAATAGTACTTGTATGTAATATGTTTACCATTGTAAGAATAGTACTTGTATGTAATATGTTTACCATTGTAAGAATAGTACTTGTATGTAATATGTTTACCATTGTAAGAATAGTACTTTATGTAATATGTTTACCATTGTAAGAATAGTACTTGTATGTAATATGTTTACCATTGTAAGAATAGTACTTGTATGTAATATGTTCACCATTGTAAGAATAGTACTTGTATGTAATAAGTTTACCATTGTAAGAATAGTACTTGTATGTAATATGTTCACCATTGTAAGAATAGTACTTGTATGTAATATGTTTACCATTGTAAGAATAGTACTTGTATGTAATATGTTTACCATTGTAAGAATAGTACTTTATGTAATATGTTCACCATTGTAAGAATAGTACTTGTATGTAATATGTTTACCATTGTAAGAATAGTACTTGTATGTAATATGTTTACCATTGTAAGAATAGTACTTGTATGTAATATGTTCACCATTGTAAGAATAGTACTTGTATGTAATATGTTTACCATTGTAAGAATAGTACTTGTATGTAATATGTTTACCATTGTAAGAATAGTACTTGTATGTAATATGTTTACCATTGTAAGAATAGTACTTGTATGTAATATGTTTACCATTGTAAGAATAGTACTTGTATGTAATATGTTTACCATTGTAAGAATAGTACTTGTATGTAATATGTTTACCATTGTAAGAATAGTACTTGTATGTAATATGTTTACCATTGTAAGAATAGTACTTGTATGTAATATGTTTACCATTGTAAGAATAGTACTTGTATGTAATATGTTTACCATTGTAAGAATAGTACTTGTATGTAATATGTTTACCATTGTAAGAATAGTACTTGTATGTAATATGTTTACCATTGTAAGAATAGTACTTATATGTATTATGTTTACCATTGTAAGAATAGTACTTGTATGTAATATGTTTACCATTGTAATAAAAGTACTTTTATGTAATATGTTTACCATTGTGAAGAATAGTACTTGTATGTAATATGTTTACCATTGTAAGAATAGTACTTGTATGTAATATGTTTACATTGTAAGAATAGTACTTGTATGTAATATGTTTACCATTGTAAGAATAGTACTTGTATGTAATATGTTCACCATTGTAAGAATAGTACTTGTATGTAATAAGTTTACCCATTCTTAATAATAGTACTTGTATGTAATATGTTCACCATTGTAAGAATAGTACTTGTATGTAATATGTTTTACCATTGTAAGAATAGGTACTTGTATGTAATATGTTTACCATTGTAAGATAGTACTTGTATGTAATATGTTTACCATTGTAAGAATTAGTACTTGTATGTAATATGTTTACCATTCTAAGAATAGTACTTGTAGTGTAATATGTTTACCATGTGTAAGAATAGTACTTTGTATGTAATATGTTTACCATTGAAGAATAGTACTTGTAGTTAATATGTTTACCATTGTAAGAATAGTAATTGTGTGTAATATGTTTTACCATTGTAAGAATAGTACTTTATGTCATATGTTTTACCATTGTAAGAATAGTACTTGTAGGTAATATGTTTACCATTGTAAGAATAGTACTTGTATGTAATATGTTTACCATTGTAAGAATATACTTGTATGTAATATGTTTACCATTGTAAGAATAGTACTTGTATGTAATATGTTTACCATTGTAAGAATAGTACTTGTATGTAATATGTTTTACCATTGTAAGAATAGTACTTGTATGTAATAGGTTTACCATTGTAAAGAATAGTACTTTATGTAATATGTTCACCATTGTAAGAATAGTACTTGTATGTAATAAGTTTACCATTGTAAGAATAGTACTTGTATGTAATATGTTTACCATTGAAAGAATAGTACTTGTATGTAATATGTTTAGCATTGTAAGAATAGTACTTGTATGTAATATGTTTACCATTGTAAAGAATAGTACTTGTATGTAATATGTTTACCATTGTAAGAATAGTACTTTATGTAATATGTTTACCATTGTAAGAAATAGTACTTGTATGTAATATGTTACCATTGTAAGAATAGTACTTGTATGTAATATGTTTACCATTGTAAGAATAGTACTTGTATATGTAATATGTTTACCAATTGTAAGAATAGTACTTGTATGTAATATGTTTACCATTGTAAGAATAGTACTTGTATGTAATATGTTTACCATTGTAAGAATAGTACTTGTATTAATATGTTTACCATGTAAGAATAGTACTGTATGTAATATTTTTACCATTGTAATAATAGTACTTTTATGTAATATGTTTACCATTGTAAGAATAGTACTTGTATTGTAATATGTTTACCATTGTAAGAATAGTACTTGTATGTAATATGTTTACCATTGTAAGAATAGTACTTGTATGTAATATGTTTACCATTGTAAGAATAGTACTTGTATGTAATATGTTCACCATTGTAAGAATAGTACTTGTATGTAATATGTTCACCATTGTAAGAATAGTACTTGTATGTAATATGTTTACCATTGTAAGAATAGTACTTGTATGTAATATGTTTACCATTGTAAGAATAGTACTTTATGTGATATGTTCACCATTGTAAGAATAGTACTTGTATGTAATATGTTTACCATTGTAAGAATAGTACTTGTATGTAATATGTTTACCATTGTAAGAATAGTACTTGTATGTAATATGTTCACCATTGTAAGAATAGTACTTGTATGTAATATGTTTACCATTGTAAGAATAGTACTTGTATGTAATATGTTTACCATTGTAAGAATAGTACTTGTATGTGATATGTTTACCATTGTAAGAATAGTACTTTATGTAATATGTTCACCATTGTAAGAATAGTACTTGTATGTAATATGTTTACCATTGTAAGAATAGTACTTGTATGTAATATGTTTACCATTGTAAGAATAGTACTTGTATGTAATATGTTTACCATTGTAAGAATAGTACTGTATGTAATATGTTTACCATTGTAAGAATAGTACTTGTATGTAATATGTTTACCATTGTAAGAATAGTACTTGTATGTAATATGTTTACCATTGTAAGAATAGTACTTGTATGTAATATGTTTACCATTGTAAGAATAGTACTTGTATGTAATATGTTTACCATTGTAAGATTAGTACTTGTATGTAATATGTTTACCATTGTAAGAATAGTACTTGTATGTAATATGTTTACCATTGTAAGAATAGTACTTGTATGTAATATGTTTACCATTGTAAGAATAGTACTGTATGTAATATGTTTACCATTGTAAGAATAGTACTTGTATGTAATATGTTTACCATTGTAAGAATAGTACTTGTATGTAATATGTTTACCATTGTAAGAATAGTACGTGTATGTAATATGTTTACCATTGTAAGAATAGTACTTGTATGTAATATGTTTACCATTGTAAGAATAGTACTTGTATGTAATATGTTTACCATTGTAAGAATAGTACTTGTATGTAATATGTTTACCATTGTAAGAATAGTACTTGTATGTAATATGTTTACCATTGTAAGAATAGTACTTGTATGTAATATGTTTACCATTGTAAGAATAGTACTTGTATGTAATATGTTTACCATTGTAAGAATAGTACTTGTATGTAATATGTTTACCATTGTAAGAATAGTACTTTATGTAATATGTTTACCATTGTAAAAATAGTACTTGTATGTAATATGTTTACCATTGTAAGAATAGTACTTGTATGTAATATGTTTACCATTGTAAGAATAGTACTTGTATGTAATATGTTTACCATTGTAAGAATTGTACTTGTATGTAATATGTTTACCATTGTAAGAATAGTACTTGTATGTAATATGTTTACCATTGTAAGAATAGTACTTGTATGTAATATGTTTACCATTGTAAGAATAGTACTTGTATGTAATATGTTTACCATTGTAAGAATAGTACTTTATGTAATATGTTCACCATTGTAAGAATAGTACTTGTATGTAATATGTTTACCATTGTAAGAATAGTACTTGTATGTAATATGTTTACCATTGTAAGAATAGTACTTGTATGTAATATGTTCACCATTGTAAGAATAGTACTTGTATGTAATATGTTTACCATTGTAAGAATAGTACTTGTATGTAATATGTTCACCATTGTAAGAATAGTACTTGTATGTAATATGTTTACCATTGTAAGAATAGTACTTGTATGTAATATGTTTACCATTGTAAGAATAGTACTTGTATGTAATATGTTTACCATTGTAAAAATAGTACTTGTATGTAATATGTTTACCATTGTAAGAATAGTACTTGTATGTAATATGTTTACCATTGTAAGAATAGTACTTGTATGTAATATGTTTACCATTGTAAGAATAGTACTTGTATGTAATATGTTTACCATTGTAAGAATAGTACTTGTATGTAATATGTTTACCATTGTAAGAATAGTACTTGTATGTAATATGTTTACCATTGTAAGAATAGTACTTGTATGTAATATGTTTACCAATGTAAGAATAGTACTTGTATGTAATATGTTTACCATTGTAAGAATAGTACTTGTATGTAATATGTTTACCATTGTAAGAATAGTACTTGTATGTAATATGTTTACCATTGTAAGAATAGTACTTTATGTAATATGTTTACCATTGTAAGAATAGTACTTGTATGTAATATGTTTACCATTGTAAGAATAGTACTTGTATGTAATATGTTTACCATTGTAAGAATAGTACTTGTATGTAATATGTTTACCATTGTAAGAATAGTACTTGTATGTAATATGTTTACCATTGTAAGAATAGTACTTGTATGTAATATGTTTACCATTGTAAGAATAGTACTTGTATGTAATATGTTTACCATTGTAAGAATAGTACTTGTATGTAATATGTTCACCATTGTAAGAATAGTACTTGTATGTAATATGTTCACCATTGTAAGAATAGTACTTGTATGTAATATGTTTACCATTGTAAGAATAGTACTTGTATGTAATATGTTTACCATTGTAAGAATAGTACTTTATGTAATATGTTCACCATTGTAAGAATAGTACTTGTATGTAATATGTTTACCATTGTAAGAATAGTACTTGTATGTAATATGTTTACCATTGTAAGAATAGTACTTGTATGTAATATGTTCACCATTGTAAGAATAGTACTTGTATGTAATATGTTTACCATTGTAAGAATAGTACTTGTATGTAATATGTTTACCATTGTAAGAATAGTACTTGTATGTGATATGTTTACCATTGTAAGAATAGTACTTTATGTAATATGTTCACCATTGTAAGAATAGTACTTGTATGTAATATGTTTACCATTGTAAGAATAGTACTTGTATGTAATATGTTTACCATTGTAAGAATAGTACTTGTATGTAATATGTTTACCATTGTAAGAATAGTACTGTATGTAATATGTTTACCATTGTAAGAATAGTACTTGTATGTAATATGTTTACCATTGTAAGAATAGTACTTGTATGTAATATGTTTACCATTGTAAGAATAGTACTTGTATGTAATATGTTTACCATTGTAAGAATAGTACTTGTATGTAATATGTTTACCATTGTAAGATTAGTACTTGTATGTAATATGTTTACCATTGTAAGAATAGTACTTGTATGTAATATGTTTACCATTGTAAGAATAGTACTTGTATGTAATATGTTTACCATTGTAAGAATAGTACTGTATGTAATATGTTTACCATTGTAAGAATAGTACTTGTATGTAATATGTTTACCATTGTAAGAATAGTACTTGTATGTAATATGTTTACCATTGTAAGAATAGTACTTGTATGTAATATGTTTACCATTGTAAGAATAGTACTTGTATGTAATATGTTTACCATTGTAAGAATAGTACTTGTATGTAATATGTTTACCATTGTAAGAATAGTACTTGTATGTAATATGTTTACCATTGTAAGAATAGTACTTGTATGTAATATGTTTACCATTGTAAGAATAGTACTTGTATGTAATATGTTTACCATTGTAAGAATAGTACTTGTATGTAATATGTTTACCATTGTAAGAATAGTACTTGTATGTAATATGTTTACCATTGTAAGAATAGTACTTTATGTAATATGTTTACCATTGTAAAAATAGTACTTGTATGTAATATGTTTACCATTGTAAGAATAGTACTTGTATGTAATATGTTTACCATTGTAAGAATAGTACTTGTATGTAATATGTTTACCATTGTAAGAATTGTACTTGTATGTAATATGTTTACCATTGTAAGAATAGTACTTGTATGTAATATGTTTACCATTGTAAGAATAGTACTTGTATGTAATATGTTTACCATTGTAAGAATAGTACTTGTATGTAATATGTTTACCATTGTAAGAATAGTACTTTATGTAATATGTTCACCATTGTAAGAAAAGTACTTGTATGTATATGTTTACCATTGTAAGAATAGTACTTGTATGTAATATGTTTACCATTGTAAGAATAGTACTTGTATGTAATATGTTTCACATTGTAAGAATAGTACTTGTATGTAATATGTTTACCATTGTAAGAATAGTACTTGTATGTAATATGTTTACCATTGTAAGAATAGTACTTGTATGTACTATGTGTACCATTGTAAGAATAGTACTTGTATGTAATATGTTTACCATTGTAAGAATAGTACTTGTATGTAATAAGTTTACCATTGTAATAATAGTACTTGTATGTAATATGTTTACCATTGTAAGAATAGTACTTGTATGTAATATGTTTACCATTGTAAGAATAGTACTTGTATGTAATATGTTTACCATTGTAAGAATAGTACTTGTATGTAATATTTTACCATTGTAAGAATAGTACTTGTATGTAATATGTTTACCATTGTAAGAATAGTACTTGTATGTAATATGTTTACCATTGTAAGAATAGTACTTGTATGTAATATGTTTACCAATGTAAGAATAGTACTTGTATGTAATATGTTACCATTGTAAGAATAGTACTTGTATGTAATATGTTTACCATTGTAAGAATAGTACTTGTATGTAATATGTTTACCATTGTAAGAATAGTACTTGTATGTAATATGTTTACCATTGTAAGAATAGTACTTGTATGTAATATGTTTACCATTGTAAGAATAGTACTTGTATGTAATATGTTTACCATTGTAAGAATAGTACTTGTATGTAATATGTTTACCATTGTAAGAATAGTACTTGTATGTAATATGTTTACCATTGTAAGAATAGTACTTGTATGTAATATGTTTACCATTGTAAGAATAGTACTTGTATGTAATATGTTTACCCATTGTAAGAATAGTACTTGTATGTAATATGTTTACCATTGTAAGAATAGTACTTGTATGTAATATGTTTACCATTGTAAGAATAGTACTTGTATGTAATATGTTTACCATTGTAAGAATAGTACTTGTATGTAATATGTTTACCATTGTAAGAATAGTACTTGTATGTAATATGTTTACCATTGTAAGAATAGTACTTGTATGTAATATGTTTACCATTGTAAGAATAGTACTTGTATGTAATATGTTACCATTGTAAGAATAGTACTTGTATGTAATATGTTTACCATTGTAAGAATAGTACTTGTATGTAATATGTTTACCATTGTAAGAATAGTACTTGTATGTAATATGTTTCACCATTGTAAGAATAGTACTTGTATGTAATATGTTTACCATTGTAAGAATAGTACTTGTATGTAATATGTTTACCATTGTAAGAATAGTACTTGTATGTAATATGTTCACCATTGTAAGAATAGTACTTGTATGTAATATGTTTACCATTGTAAGAATAGTACTTGTATGTAATATGTTTACCATTGTAAGAATAGTACTTGTATGTAATATGTTTACCATTGTAAGAATAGTACTTGTATGTAATATGTTTACCATTGTAAGAATAGTACTTGTATGTAATATGTTTACCATTGTAAGAATAGTACTTGTATGTAATATGTTTACCATTGTAAGAATAGTACTTGTATGTAATATGTTTACCATTGTAAGAATAGTACTTGTATGTAATATGTTTACCATTGTAAGAATAGTACTTGTATGTAATATGTTTACCATTGTAAGAATAGTACTTGTATGTAATATGTTTACCATTGTAAGAACAGTACTTGTATGTAATATGTTTACCATTGTAAGAATAGTACTTGTATGTAATATGTTTACCATTGTAAGAATAGTACTTGTATGTAATATGTTTACCATTGTAAGAATAGTACTTGTATGTAATATGTTTACCATTGTAAGAATAGTACTTGTATGTAATATGTTTACCATTGTAAGAATAGTACTTGTATGTAATATGTTTACCATTGTAAGAATAGTACTTGTATGTAATATGTTTACCATTGTAAGAATAGTACTTGTATGTAATATGTTCACCATTGTAAGAATAGTACTTGTATGTAATATGTTTACCATTGTAAGAATAGTACTTGTATGTAATATGTTTACCATTGTAAGAATAGTACTTGTATGTAATATGTTCACCATTGTAAGAATAGTACTTGTATGTAATATGTTTACCATTGTAAGAATAGTACTTGTATGTAATATGTTTACCATTGTAAGAATAGTACTTGTATGTAATATGTTTACCATTGTAAGAATAGTACTTGTATGTAATATGTTTACCATTGTAAGAATAGTACTTGTAGGTAATATGTTTACCATTGTAAGAATAGTACTTGTATGTAATATGTTTACCATTGTAAGAATAGTACTTGTATGTAATATGTTTACCATTGTAAGAATAGTACTTGTATGTAATATGTTTACCATTGTAAGAATAGTACTTGTATGTAATATGTTTACCATTGTAAGAATAGTACTTGTATGTAATATGTTTACCATTGTAAGAATAGTACTTGTATGTAATATGTTTACCATTGTAAGAATAGTACTTGTATGTAATATGTTTACCATTGTAAGAATAGTACTTGTATGTAATATGTTTACCATTGTAAGAATAGTACTTGTATGTAATATGTTTACCATTGTAAGAATAGTACTTGTATGTAATATGTTTACCATTGTAAGAATAGTACTTGTATGTAATATGTTTACCATTGTAAGAATAGTACTTGTATGTAATATGTTTACCATTGTAAGACCATTGTAAGAATAGTACTGTATGTAATATGTTTCACCATTGTAAGAATAGTACTTGTATGTAATATGTTTACCATTGCTAAGAATAGTACTTGTATGTAATATGTTTCTACCATTGTAAGAATAGTACTTGTATGTAATATGTTTACCATTGTAAGAATAGTACTTGTATGTAATATGTTTACCATTGTAAGAATAGTACTTGTATGTAATATGTTTACCATTGTAAGAATAGTACTTGTATGTAATATGTTTACCATTCGTAAGAATAGTACTGTATGTAATATGTTTACCATTGTAAGAATAGTACTTGTATGTAATATGTTTACCATTGTAAGAATAGTACTTGTATGTAATATGTTTACCATTGTAAGAATAGTACTTGTGTGTAATATGTTTACCATTGTAAGAATAGTACTTTATGTCATATGTTTACCATTGTAAGAATAGTACTTGTAGGTAATATGTTTACCATTGTAAGAATAGTACTTGTATGTAATATGTTTACCATTGTAAGAATAGTACTTGTATGTAATATGTTTACCATTGTAAGAATAGTACTTGTATGTAATATGTTTACCATTGTAAGAATAGTACTTGTATGTAATATGTTTACCATTGTAAGAATAGTACTTGTATGTAATATGTTCACCATTGTAAGAATAGTACTTGTATGTAATATGTTCACCATTGTAAGAATAGTACTTGTATGTAATATGTTTACCATTGTAAGAATAGTACTTGTATGTAATATGTTTACCATTGTAAGAATAGTACTTGTATGTAATAATGTTTACCATTGTAAAGAATAGTACTTGTATGTAATATGTTTACCATTGTAAGAATATTACTTGTATGTATATGTTTACCATTGTAAGAATAGTACTTGTATGTAATATGTTTACCATTGTAAGAATAGTACTTGTATGTAATATGTTTACCATTGTAAGAATAGTACTTGTATGTAATATGTTTACCATTGTAAGAATAGTACTTGTATGTAATATGTTTACCATTGTAAGAATAGTACTTGTATGTAATATGTTTACCATTGTAAGAATAGTACTTGTATGTAATATGTTTACCATTGTAAGAATAGTACTTGTATGTAATATGTTTACCATTGTAAGAATAGTACTTGTATGTAATATGTTTACCATTGTAAGAATAGTACTTGTATGTAATATGTTTACCATTGTAAGAATAGTACTTGTATGTAATATGTTTACCATTGTAAGAATAGTACTTGTATGTAATATGTTTACCATTGTAAGAATAGTACTTGTATGTAATATATGTTTACCATTGTAAGAATATTACTTGTATGTAATATGTTTACCATTGTAAGAATAGTACTTGTATGTAATATGTTTACCATTGTAAGAATAGTACTTGTATGTAATATGTTTACCATTGTAAGAATAGTACTTGTATGTAATATGTTTACCCATTGTAAGAATAGTACTTGTATGTAATATGTTTACCATTGTAAAGAATAGTACTTGTATGTAATATGTTTTACCATTGTAAGAATAGTACTTGTATGTAATATGTTTACCATTGTAAGAATAGTACTTGTATGTAATATGTTTACCATTGTAAGAATAGTACTTGTATGTAATATGTTTACCATTGTAAGAATAGTACTTGTATGTAATATGTTTACCATTGTAAGAATAGTACTTGTATGTAATATGTTTCACCATTGTAAGAATAGTACTTGTATGTAATATGTTTACCATTGTAAGAATAGTACTTGTATGTAATATGTTCACCATTGTAAGAATAGTACTTGTATGTAATATGTTTACCATTGTAAGAATAGTACTTGTATGTAATATGTTTACCATTGTAAGAATAGTACTTGTATGTAATATGTTTACCATTGTAAGAATAGTACTTGTATGTAATATGTTTACCATTGTAAGAATAGTACTTGTATGCAATATGTTTACCATTCTAAGAATAGTCCTTGTATGTAATATGTTTACCATTGTAAGAATAGTACTTGTGTGTAATATGTTTACCATTGTAAGAATAGTACTTTATGTAATATGTTTACCATTGTAAGAATAGTACTTGTATGTAATATGTTTACCATTGTAAGAATAGTACTTGTATGTAATATGTTTACCATTGTAAGAATAGTACTTGTATGTAATATGTTTACCATTGTAAGAATAGTACTTGTATGTAATATGTTTACCATTGTAAGAATAGTACTTGTATGTAATATGTTTACCATTGTAAGAATAGTACTTGTATGTAATATGTTCACCATTGTAAGAATAGTACTTGTATGTAATATGTTCTACCATTGTAAGAATAGTACTTGTATGTAATATGTTTACCATTGTAAGAATAGTACTTGTATGTAATAAGTTTACCATTGTAAGAATAGTACTTGTATGTAATATGTTTACCATTGTAAGAATAGTACTTGTATGTAATATGTTTACCATTGTAAGAATAGTACTTGTATGTAATATGTTTACCATTGTAAGAATAGTACTTGTATGTAATATGTTTCACCATTGTAAGAATAGTACTTGTATGTAATATGTTTACCATTGTAAGAATAGTACTTGTATGTAATATGTTTACCATTGTAAGAATAGTACTTGTATGTAATATGTTTCACCATTGTAAGAATAGTACTTGTATGTAATATGTTTACCATTGTAAGAATAGTACTTGTATGTAATATGTTTACCATTGTAAGAATTGTACTTGTATGTAATATGTTTACCATTGTAAGAATAGTACTTGTATGTAATATGTTTACCATTGTAAGAATAGTACTTGTATGTAATATGTTTACCATTGTAAGAATAGTACTTGTATGTAATATGTTTACCATTGTAAGAATAGTACTTGTATGTAATATGTTTACCATTGTAAGAATAGTACTTGTATGTAATATGTTTACCATTGTAAGAATAGTACTTGTATGTAATATGTTTACCATTGTAAGAATAGTACTTGTATGTAATATGTTTACCATTGTAAGAATAGTACTTGTATGTAATATGTTTACCATTGTAAGAATAGTACTTATATGTATTATGTTTACCATTGTAAGAATAGTACTTGTATGTAATATGTTTACCATTGTAATAAAAGTACTTTATGTAATATGTTTACCATTGTAAGAATAGTACTTGTATGTAATATGTTTACCATTGTAAGAATAGTACTTGTATGTAATATGTTTACCATTGTAAGAATAGTACTTGTATGTAATATGTTTACCATTGTAAGAATAGTACTTGTATGTAATATGTTCACCATTGTAAGAATAGTACTTGTATGTAATAAGTTTACCATTCTAAGAATAGTACTTGTATGTAATATGTTCACCATTGTAAGAATAGTACTTGTATGTAATATGTTTACCATTGTAAGAATAGTACTTGTATGTAATATGTTTACCATTGTAAGAATAGTACTTGTATGTAATATGTTTACCATTGTAAGAATAGTACTTGTATGTAATATGTTTACCATTCTAAGAATAGTACTTGTATGTAATATGTTTACCATTGTAAGAATAGTACTTGTATGTAATATGTTTACCATTGTAAGAATAGTACTTGTATGTAATATGTTTACCATTGTAAGAATAGTACTTGTGTGTAATATGTTTACCATTGTAAGAATAGTACTTGTATGTCATATGTTTACCATTGTAAGAATAGTACTTGTATGTAATATGTTTACCATTGTAAGAATAGTACTTGTATGTAATATGTTTACCATTGTAAGAATAGTACTTGTATGTAATATGTTTACCATTGTAAGAATAGTACTTGTATGTAATATGTTTACCATTGTAAGAATAGTACTTGTATGTAATATGTTTACCATTGTAAGAATAGTACTTGTATGTAATATGTTTACCATTGTAAGAATAGTACTTGTATGTAATATGTTCACCATTGTAAGAATAGTACTTGTATGTAATATGTTTACCATTGTAAGAATAGTACTTGTATGTAATATGTTTACCATTGTAAGAATAGTACTTGTATGTAATATGTTTACCATTGTAAGAATAGTACTTGTATGTAATATGTTTACCATTGTAAGAATAGTACTTGTATGTAATATGTTTACCATTGTAAGAATAGTACTTTATGTAATATGTTTACCATTGTAAGAATAGTACTTGTATGTAATATGTTTACCATTGTAAGAATAGTACTTGTATGTAATATGTTTACCATTGTAAGAATAGTACTTGTATGTAATATGTTTACCATTGTAAGAATAGTACTTGTATGTAATATGTTTACCATTGTAAGAATAGTACTTGTATGTAATATGTTTACCATTGTAAGAATAGTACTTGTATGTAATATGTTTACCATTGTAAGAATAGTACTTGTATGTAATATGTTTACCATTGTAAGAATAGTACTTGTATGTAATATGTTTACCATTGTAAGAATAGTACTTGTATGTAATATGTTTACCATTGTAAGAATAGTACTTGTATGTAATATGTTTACCATTGTAAGAATAGTACTTGTATGTAATATGTTTACCATTGTAAGAATAGTACTTGTATGTAATATGTTTACCATTGTAAGAATAGTACTTGTATGTAATATGTTTACCATTGTAAGAATAGTACTTGTATGTAATATGTTTACCATTGTAAGAATAGTACTTGTATGTAATATGTTTACCATTGTAAGAATAGTACTTGTATGTAATATGTTTACCATTGTAAGAATAGTACTTGTATGTAATATGTTTACCATTGTAAGAATAGTACTTGTATGTAATATGTTTACCATTGTAAGAATAGTACTTGTATGTAATATGTTTACCATTGTAAGAATAGTACTTGTATGTAATATGTTTACCATTGTAAGAATAGTACTTGTATGTAATATGTTTACCATTGTAAGAATAGTACTTGTATGTAATAAGTTTACCATTGTAAGAATAGTACTTGTATGTAATATGTTTACCATTGTAAGAATAGTACTTGTATGTAATATGTTTACCATTGTAAGAATAGTACTTGTATGTAATATGTTTACCATTGTAAGAATAGTACTTGTATGTAATATGTTTACCATTGTAAGAATAGTACTTGTATGTAATATGTTTACCATTGTAAGAATAGTACTTGTATGTAATATGTTTACCATTGTAAAAATAGTACTTGTATGTAATATGTTTACCATTGTAAGAATAGTACTTGTATGTAATATGTTTACCATTGTAAGAATAGTACTTGTATGTAATATGTTTACCATTGTAAGAATAGTACTTGTATGTAATATGTTTACCATTGTAAGAATAGTACTTGTATGTAATATGTTTACCATTGTAAGAATAGTACTTGTATGTAATATGTTTACCATTGTAAGAATAGTACTTGTATGTAATATGTTTACCATTGTAAGAATAGTACTTGTATGTAATATGTTTACCATTGTAAGAATAGTACTTGTATGTAATATGTTTACCATTGTAAGAATAGTACTTGTATGTAATATGTTTACCATTGTAAGAATAGTACTTGTATGTAATATGTTTACCATTGTAAGAATAGTACTTGTATGTAATATGTTTACCATTGTAAGAATAGTACTTGTATGTAATATGTTTACCATTGTAAGAATAGTACTTGTATGTAATATGTTTACCATTGTAAGAATAGTACTGTATGTAATATGTTTACCATTGTAAGAATAGTACTTGTATGTAATATGTTTACCATTGTAAGAATAGTACTTGTATGTAATATGTTTACCATTGTAAGAATAGTACTTGTATGTAATATGTTTACCATTGTAAGAATAGTACTTGTATGTAATATGTTTACCATTGTAAGAATAGTACTTGTATGTAATATGTTTACCATTGTAAGAATAGTACTTGTATGTAATATGTTTACCTTTGTAAGAATAGTACTTGTATGTAATATGTTTACCATTGTAAGAATAGTACTTGTATGTAATATGTTTACCATTGTAAGAATAGTACTTGTATGTAATATGTTTACCTTTGTAAGAATAGTACTTGTATGTAATATGTTTACCTTTGTAAGAATAGTACTTGTAGGTAATATGTTTACCTTTGTAAGAATAGTACTTGTATGTAATATGTTTACCATTGTAAGAATAGTACTTGTATGTAATATGTTTACCATTGTAAGAATAGTACTTGTATGTAATATGTTTACCATTGTAAGAATAGTACTTGTATGTAATATGTTTACCATTGTAAGAATAGTACTTGTATGTAATATGTTTACCATTGTAAGAATAGTACTTGTATGTAATATGTTTACCATTGTAAGAATAGTACTTGTATGTGATATGTTTACCATTGTAAGAATAGTACTTTATGTAATATGTTCACCATTGTAAGAATAGTACTTGTATGTAATATGTTTACCATTGTAAGAATAGTACTTGTATGTAATATGTTTACCATTGTAAGAATAGTACTTGTATGTAATATGTTTACCATTGTAAGAATAGTACTGTATGTAATATGTTTACCATTGTAAGAATAGTACTTGTATGTAATATGTTTACCATTGTAAGAATAGTACTTGTATGTAATATGTTTACCATTGTAAGAATAGTACTTGTATGTAATATGTTTACCATTGTAAGAATAGTACTTGTATGTAATATGTTTACCATTGTAAGATTAGTACTTGTATGTAATATGTTTACCATTGTAAGAATAGTACTTGTATGTAATATGTTTACCATTGTAAGAATAGTACTTGTATGTAATATGTTTACCATTGTAAGAATAGTACTGTATGTAATATGTTTACCATTGTAAGAATAGTACTTGTATGTAATATGTTTACCATTGTAAGAATAGTACTTGTATGTAATATGTTTACCATTGTAAGAATAGTACTTGTATGTAATATGTTTACCATTGTAAGAATAGTACTTGTATGTAATATGTTTACCATTGTAAGAATAGTACTTGTATGTAATATGTTTACCATTGTAAGAATAGTACTTGTATGTAATATGTTTACCATTGTAAGAATAGTACTTGTATGTAATATGTTTACCATTGTAAGAATAGTACTGTATGTAATATGTTTACCATTGTAAGAATAGTACTTGTATGTAATATGTTTACCATTGTAAGAATAGTACTTGTATGTAATATGTTTACCATTGTAAGAATAGTACTTGTATGTAATATGTTTACCATTGTAAGAATAGTACTTGTATGTAATATGTTTACCATTGTAAGAATAGTACTTGTATGTAATATGTTTACCATTGTAAGAATAGTACTTGTATGTAATATGTTTACCTTTGTAAGAATAGTACTTGTATGTAATATGTTTACCATTGTAAGAATAGTACTTGTATGTAATATGTTTACCATTGTAAGAATAGTACTTGTATGTAATATGTTTACCTTTGTAAGAATAGTACTTGTATGTAATATGTTTACCTTTGTAAGAATAGTACTTGTAGGTAATATGTTTACCTTTGTAAGAATAGTACTGTATGTAATATGTTTACCATTGTAAGAATAGTACTTGTATGTAATATGTTTACCATTGTAAGAATAGTACTTGTATGTAATATGTTTACCATTGTAAGAATAGTACTTGTATGTAATATGTTTACCATTGTAAGAATAGTACTTGTATGTAATATGTTTACCATTGTAAGAATAGTACTTGTATGTAATATGTTTACCATTGTAAGAATAGTACTTGTATGTAATATGTTTACCATTGTAAGAATAGTACTTGTATGTAATATGTTTATTTTCAAGCAGTTTCCTAGGCCTGCATTGGTGGAGAAAGATTAAAAAGCAAAAGGATCAATGTCCAGGAGGACTCAGGGGACATAAGAGGTGGGCTGCAGCATGGTTTCTATGCAACATATACTACAACTTAGTACTTACATACTATACTTTAAAAAATAAATTAAACAAATACTGCCCTGTCCCCTGGAAGCACTGCTGCTAATATATTTTATTTTTCTGGCATTTCTCACAGTCACTGTCTGTCACACATTATATGATGTATATTGTGAATTGTGTGATAGGAGATAACTGCTAAAAAAAACACTCATCTTAAAGGGACATGAAACCCAACATTTTAATTTCATGATTCAGATAGAGCAGCAATTTTAATCAACTTTCTAATTTGCTTCAATTATCTAATTTGCTTAAGTCTCTTGATATCCTTTGTTGAAAAGCATATCTAGATGCGCTCAGTAGCTGCTGATTGGTGGCTAGACATAGATGCCTCGTATGATTGGCTGACAAGTGTGCATTGCTATTTCTTCAACAAAGGTTATCTAAAGAATGAAGCAAATTAGATAATAGAAGTAAATTGGGATGTTTAAAATTGTATTCTCTATCTGAATCATGAAAGAAAAAAAAATGGGTTCAATGTCCCTTTAATACATAGGCATCTAGTTATCTAAGCCGTCAACTTACTTGCATTGGACGGCACCAATACGCTCGACTAAGATCGCCTAACATCGCTGTTCCAATCAGCCAATAGAATGCAAGCTCAATCCTATTGGCTGATTGGATCAGCCAATAGGATTTTTCCTACCTTAATTCTGATTGACTGATAGAATTCTATCAGCCAGTCGGAATTGAAGGGACGCCATCTTGGATGATGTCACTTAAAGGAACCGTCATTGTTCAAGAAGACATCGGATGAAGAGGATGCTCCGCATCGGATGTCTAGAAGATGGAGCCGCTCCGCGCAGGATGGATGAAGATAGAAGATGCCATCTGGATGACGACTTCTGCCCGTCTGGAGGACCACTTTTGCCCATCTGGAGGACCACTTCTGCCAGCTTCGTTGAGGACTTGGGCCCGGTTGGGTGAAGACTTCTCCCGGTAAGGTGATCTTCAAGGGGTTAGTGTTAGGTTTTTTTAAGGGGGTATTGGGTAGGTTTTAGAGTTGGGTTGGTTGTGTGGGTGGTGGGTTTTAATGTTGGGGGGGCATTTGTACTTTTTTTTACAGGTAAAAGAGCTGATTACTTTGGGGCAATGCCCCGATGTAGGGGGGGGCAGATTAGGGGTTAATAAGTATAAGGTAGGTGGCAGCGGTGTAGGGGGGGCAGATGAGGGGTTAATAAGTATAATGTAGGTGGCAGCGGTGTAGGGGGGGGGGCAGATTAGGGGTTAATAAGTATAATGTAGGTGGCGGCGATGTAGGGGGGGCAGATTAAGGGGGGCAGATTAGGGGTTAATAAATATAATGTAGGTGGTGGCGGTGTAGGGGGGGCAGATTAGGGGTTAATAAGTATAATGTAGGTGGCGGCGGTGTAGGGGGGGCAGATTAGGGGTGTTTAGATTTGGGGTACATGTTAGGGTGTTAGGTGTAAACGTTACCATAGGAATCAATGGGATATCGGGCAGCAGCGAACGTGAGCTTTCGCTGCTTTCAGACTCCCATTGATTCCTATGGCATCCGCTGCCTCCAGGGCGGCGAATTGAAAACCAGGTACGCTGGGCCGGAATAGTGGCGAGCGTACCTGGTAGTTATTTGATAACTAGCAAAAGTAGTCAGATTGCACCGAATTTGCATTCAGAACATCTGTAATGATGTAAGCATCGATCTGTGTCGGCGGATCATATGTTACGTCACAAAATTCTACTTTTGCCGGTCTATAGGGTTTGATAACTAAGGGGAATCAGGTTCGCCACAAATACGCTGCAGAATTCGAGCATATTTGCGGTTAACGGCTTGATAAATAGATGCCATAGTGTGTGATTTATTACGAGTTTTGTGGTAAGAGCTGCTCGGTGCTAACTTGCAAGTTATTGTCACCGCTCACCTCCCTACAGCGCTGGTATTACAGGTTTACAAAAACCCGGCATTAGCAGGCAATATTGCAGCGTAAAGCAAAATTGAGCTCCATACCGCACTCCAATACCATCGCTGTGGTGAGCTGGTTTTACGTACACAATTTCCCCATAGTCATCAATGGGGAGAGTCAGCTGAAAAAAAGCCTAACACCTGCAAAAAAGCAGCGTAAAGCTCCGTAACGCAGCCCCATTGATTCCTATGGGGAAACAAAAGTTATGTTTACACCTAACACCCTAACAACAAGTCTAAACACCGCTAATCTGCCGCCCCCGACACCGCCACCATCTACATTACACTTATTAACCCCTAACCTGCCTCCCCCAATGTCGCCGCCACCTAGGGTTGCCACCTCAGCCATGTTTTCCTGGACACTTATGAGTTACACATGGTGCAGGGTGTGCAGGGAGGAACATGTATTGTGTTTCCGGACAGCACTATTCATGTTCCTCCCTGCACACCCTGCAGCATGTGTAACTTATAAGTGTTCTGTATTTTAAGGGACCAGGTGGTAACCCTACCGCCACCTACCTACACTTATTAACCCCTAATATGCCGCCCCCAATGTCGCCGCCACCTACATACACTTATTAACCCCTAATCTGCCGCCCCAATGTCACCATCAACTACCTACACTTATTAACCCCTAATATGCCACCCCCAATGTCGCCGCCACCTACATACACTTATTAACCCCTAATCTGCCGCCCCCAACATCGGCGCCAATATACTAAAGTTATTAACCCCTAACCCTAAGTCTAACCCTAACACCCCTATCTTAAATATAATTAAAATAAACACGGGGCATCAAGCTCCATTCGGAGCTTAATACATATGCCCCAATGTAACTATTAGTTATATTGTAGCTATCTTAGGGTTTATTTTATAGGTAAGTATTTAGTTTTAAATAGGAATTATTTAGTTATTAATTAATTAGATTTATTTTAATTAATATAAGTTAGTGGGTGTTAGGGTTAGGGTTAGACTTAGGGTTAGGGGTTAATAACTTTAGTATAGTGGCGGCGACGTTGGGGGCGGAAGATTAGGGTTAATAAATGTAGGTAGGTGGCTGGCAATGTGAGGGGCGGCAGATTAGGGGTTAATAAGTATAATGTAGGTGGTGGGGCGGCAGATTAGGGGTTAATAAGTATAATGTAGGTGTCGGGGACGGCAGATTAGGGGTTAATATGTTTATTATAGTGGAGGCGATGTCCAGAGCAGCAGATTAGGGGTTAATAATTTTATTTTAGTGTTTGCGATGCGGGAGGGCCTCAGTTTAGGGGTTAATAGGTCGTTTATGGGTGTTAGTGTACTTTGTAACACTTTAGTTATGACTTTTATGTTACGGCGTTGTAGCATAAAACCAATAACTACTGACTTTCAGTTTACGGTATGAATCTTGACAGTATAGGCTGTACCGCTCACTTTTTGGCCTCCCAACAGACTCGTAATACTGGCGCAAAGGAAGTCCCATTGAAAAAGGACTTTTAGAAAGCTGCGGTAGTTACGTTGCGTTACGGCCGAAAAAGTGTGTGGTGCAGCTAAACCTGCAAGACTCGTAATACCAGCAGTAGTGAAAAAGAGCCTTAACGCTGCTTTTTCACTCATACCACAAAACTCGTAATCTAGCCGATAGAAGGCCCCTTTTGTTAATTGTTTAGCTAGCGGTAAAGAGGTTAAAAATTATGCTCTTGACTTCAGCAGATTGCTTAATATTTGTTCTTTACATGGAAATATGAAAATAAACTATTCAAATAAATGTTGGCCCCATACCCATTGGAAATTGTGGGTTGTTTTTTAATAAAACTTTCTCAGGCTCATTGTTTCCTATTGTAAGTCTGATTATTCAAGTGCTATATTTATAAAAAAAATGAAGTTATATCTTCTTGCTGCAGCCCAAGTGTCTGAACATACTGATACTGGCCTGACATTTGAAAGGTTTTTAGATGAGACGTAATTCTAGTCATTAATATCTGAGCAGGATGTTTTCATTTTTTATTTTTTGTGTCTTTGGTGAACCTTAGGATTGGTGAGGAGGATAAAAATAGGTTTAGAGAAGTAACATATATGTTTTATTTAGAAGGAATTATTGCAATTTCTAACATTCAGTAATTCCATATTGGGTGGCTCAATCATTTTAGTATAAATTATTACCAATGTGTATTATGGAGCTAGTGGAGAAAGATAAACAAAATTGAAATTTTGTTAAAAAAGACAGGGAATTGAGCACTCTTTTTAGAAATAAGGGCTCCTCAATCAAAAATAAAATTACACAACAAAGTTTTATTAAAAATCAGTGACAATTCGCCCTGTGGGCATACCACAGGTCCCACAAAAAGTAAAGTTCTAGAAATGTTGGCAAAGCAAGTATACAGTCAAGTTAGTTGGCAAGTAATATATTAATGTAAATGACAAAAAGGTGTAGTATGCACCCTATATACACGAGTCACTGACTGGGTTCACAAGTTGGAGCTAATATTGATTCCGCCTAGGAACAGGCAAAAATATCCCTATCGAGGGTCTGTTATTACGTATAAAGTCACGGAACTGACATTCTGTTAAATACCAACTACGAACTAACCCCACAAGCTCAGTTGTACTTTCAGCATAACTGTGCATACTAACGTTTTGAATGCTACCTAACTACTGCTATGGCAATATTGCTAGGAGTACGTCTATTAATCCTTGCATGTGAAGTTGTTGTGCATCTCTATATGTTATATGTGCATACTTAGGTGGGGTAGTTTACTTGACAACTTAGATACCAATTTAATATCTGCCCAGTGTTTACCTCCGTATGAGTCAAAACTAGGAGGTTCCATGCGCAGTAGGGTGTAGTTGGTCCAGTATAACTACCTATCCTCACTACCAAACTGTGTTATTACTTGGATATTTTACTTATGCTCCATTAAGCCCGATATATGTTGCAATATTCATCTGTGAGGATGATGCTGTTAAGATAGGAGATGTTTACCTAACAACTTAGATCCCTTTTTACACCTGCCCAGGCCATACCTCCGTTCTGTTTTCTTGGGGGTTCTGTGAGCAGCAGGGTGTAGTTAGTTAGATTTTGTTTATCTTTCTCCACTAGATCCATAATACAATTATTAAGGGTCTGCACCATTAGCCTTCCAGGCAAATATATAAAGACTGATGTATAATTAACATCAGTTAATATTTGAATAAAGCTACTATTTACTATCACTTGCATCCCCTCTGAATTTTGCTTGATACTATTACTAATATGTGTTTTGAATATTAACATGGTATAAATGATCTATCTTTTTAAACAATGACATTTTTCAAGTAGACTGTCCCTTTAAGCTTAGGAATGAGTGACTGCCTTAGGTTGAGATAAATGGTTCTTGTTTCAGGCTGATGCTGTTTTTCAGTGGTATTTATTTTGTTTGGTGCACACGGTAGGAGCACTTTTTGTGAATGTGTCATGTTATCATCGGACATGTAATGTTTTTTTTTTTTTTTTAAAATAAGGCACTTGCCTAGGGCGGGGGGCAGCACCTTTTTGTAGCTATATTTGTAAGAAGCTTACAGTTATTTTAGAAGTATTATACAGGTATATAATGAGAAATGTTGCCCAAAGAGTTAAATTCAAGGGGGTATAATAAGAGACGGCCCATAGAGCTTGTTACAATTTAGGGATAACGCTGAACCTTTCTTTTATGCAGCAAAGTTTTTTTTTTTAGTTCTGTTGGCTTTCAGCACTCAGTATTGTGTTTGGGGAAGTATTGTTTCAATAAATCTGTTTTTTTTTTTTTGGGGGGGGGTTATGTATAGTAACATAGAAACATAGAATTTGATGGTAGATAAAAAGCAAAAAAGGCCCATCAAGTCTACCCATATTACATGTTACTGTTTCCTTAGGATAGTCTTATGCATGTCCCATCAAGCCTACACATATTACATGTTACCTTTTCCTTAGGATAGCCTTATGCATGTCCCATCAAGTTTACACATATTACATGTTACTGTTTCCTTAGGATAGCCTTATGCATGTCCCATCAAGTTTACACATATTACATGTTACTGTTTCCTTAGGATAGCCTTATGCATGTTCCATCAAGTCTACACATATTACATGTTACTTTTTCCTTGGGATAGCCTTTTGTATGTGCTAGGCATTTTTGAATTCCTTTACAGTCTTGAGCCTAGATTAAAAAGCAGCGTTAAGGGGTCCTAACGCTGCTTTTTATCTAACGCTGGTATTATGAGTCAGGCAGGAAAGGGTCTACAGCTCACTTTCTTTCCGCGACTCGAGGCTACCGCAGATCCCCTTACGTCAATTGCGTATCCTATGTTTTCAATGGGATTTGCCTAACGCTGGTATTACGAGTCTTGGAAGAAGTGAGCGGTAGAGCCTCTACCGACAAGACTCCAACCGCAAAAAAAAGTCAGTAGTTAAGAGTTTTATGGGCTAACGCCGGAACATAAAGCTCTTAACTACTGTGCTATAAAGTACACTAACACCCATAAACTACCTATGAACCCCTAAACCGAGGCCCCCCCACATCGCAAACACTATAATACATTTTTTAACCCATAATCTCCCACTCCGGACACCGCCGCAACCTACATTATACCTATGAACTATAACTAAATAAATTAACTATCAGCCAATCGGAATTCGAGGGACGCCATCTTGGATGACGTCATTTAAAGGAACCTTCATTCGGACTTAGGACATCGTACGAAGAGGATGGCTCCGCGTCGGATGGATTCAAGATGGCTCCTCTCCGCTCCGGTTGATTGAAGATTGAGGATGCCGCTTGGATGAAGACATCTGCCACTCCGGATGTCCACTTCTGGCCCATCGGTGCCCGGCTGGGTGAACACGGCTCCAGGTAGGGTGATCTTCAGGGGGGGTAGTGTTAGGGTTTTTTAAGAGGTGATCGGGTGAGTTTTAGAGTAGGGGTATGTGGGTGGTGGTTTGTAATGTTGGGGGGGGTTGTATTTTTATTTACAGGTAAAAGAGCTGATTACTCCCTTTTAAGGGCTGGTAAAAGAGCTGATTACTTTTTAATTTAGGATAGGGTAGGGCATTTTATTATTTTAGGGGGCTTTTTTATTTTATTAGGGGGCTTAGATTAGGTGTAATTAGTTTAAACTTCATGTAATTCCTTTTTTTTGTAATTTAGTGGGGGGGGGTTGTACTATAGTTTAGTTTCTTTAATTGTATTTTAGTTTAGATCATTGTAGTTAATTTATTTAATTAATTTATTGATAGTGTAGTGTTAGGTGTATTTGTAACTTAGGTTAGGATTTATTTTACAGGTAATTTTGTAATTATTTTAACTAGGTAGCTATTAAATAGTTATTAACTATTTAATAGCTATTGTACCTGGTTAAAATAAATACAAAGTTGCATGTAAAATAAATATAAATCATAAAATAGCTACAATGTAACTATTAGTTATATTGTAGCTATATTAGGGTTTATTTTATAGGTAAGTATTTAGTTTTAAATAGAATTAATTTATTTAATGATATTAAATTTATTTTGTTTAATTTAAATTATATTTAAGTTAGGGGGGTGTTAGGGTTAGGGTTAGACTTAGGTTTAGGGGTTAATAACTTTATTATAGTAGCGGCGACGTTGGGGGCGGCAGATTAGGGGTTAATAATTGTAGGTAGGTGGCGGCGATGTTAGGGAGGGCAGATTAGGGGTTAATAAAATTTATTATAGTGTTTGCGAGGTGGGAGTGCGGCGATTTAGGGGTTAATACATTTATTATAGTGGCGCGGGGTCCGGTCGGCAGATTAGGGGTTAATAAGTGTAGGTAGGTGGTGACGACATTGGGGGGGCAGATTAGGGGGTAATAAATATAATGTAGGTGTCGGCGATGTTGGGGGCAGCAGATTAGGGGTTCATAGGGATAATGTAGGCGGTGTCCGGAGCGGCAGATTAGGGGTTAATAGTATAATGCAGGTGTCAGCGATAGCGGGGGCGGCAGATTAGGGGTTAATAAGTGTAAGATTAGGGGTGTTTAGACTCGGGGTTCATTTTAGGGTGTTAGGTGAAGACTTAGAAAGTGTTTCCCCATAGGAAACAATGGGGCTGCGTTAGAAGCTGGACGCTGCTTTTTTGCAGGTGTTAGGTTATTTTTAAGCAAGCTCAGCCCCATTGTTTCCTATGGGTAAATCGTGCATGAGCACGTTTTTCCAGCTTACCGCTACCGTAGGCAACGCTGGTATTGAGAGTTGAAGGGAAGCTAAATTATGCTCAACGCTCCCTTTTCTGAGGCTAACGCAGCCATTCAGACAACTCGTAATACCAGCGTTGGCTTAAGGGTGCGCTGGAAAAAAAAGCCTCGTTAGCACAGCGGGTCTTTACCGACAAAACTCGTAATCTAGGCGTTTGTGTTTACCACCTCAAATAAAAGTTTATTCCATGAATCCACCACCCTTTCTGTAAAAAATTGCTTCCTCGTGTTTCGTGTTTCTCATGAATCTGCTTCCCTCTAACTTTAGATAGTGACCCCTTGTTTTGGCATTTGTTTTTGTTTTTTTTGTGGAAAATGCTTTCAGCTTCTATTTTATTAAATCCCTTCATATATTTGAAGGTTTCTATCATGTAACCTTTTTACCTTCTATCCTCTAAACTATACATATTTAGATCACAGAGTCTTTCTTTGTACGTTTTATATTTTAGACCATGTACCATTTTAGTAGCCCTCCTTTGGACAGCTTCTATTTATGTATAACTTCCTGAAGATATGGGGCGCGATCCGATATCGATCGCAGTTTGCGGCGCAAGCGAGGGAACCGGCGTCGCCCGCAGTTTCAGCTCGCAACTCGAGCCATCCCATATAAGTCGCCGTCAGATGCTAACGTGCCGTAAGTCTGACAAACCAGCGATGTCCAGAAATCTGCGTAAGTACAAATTTCTGGCGTCGCCAGTGACTTGCGGCACGTTAGAAACTGCCGGCGCCTATAAAACCTGACTAAAGTCTAAAACACCCGCACTGTCTAACACGCCTCCCTAACATAGCCCGCACTGTCTAACCCTCTATCCGCTATCCCCCCTCACTATCCTAACAATAAAAAAGCTATTAACCCCTAAACCGCCGCTCCTTTACCCCGCCGCAACCTAATAAAGTTATTAACCCCTAAACCGCCGCTCCCGTACCCCGCCGCCAGCTATATTATATCTATAACCCCCTAAAGTGAGCCCTTAACACCGCCGCCATCTATATTAAAATTATTAACCCCTAATGTAAGCCCCTTACACCGCCGCCATCTCTATTAAAATGATTAACCCCTAATTTAATCTACCTACCCTGCCGCCAGCTATATTATCTATATTAACCCTAAGTATATTATAGTTAATATAGGTATTACATTATATATATTAACTATATTAACCCTAATTATATTAGGGTTAATATAGTTACTATAGTATTTATATTAACTATATTAACTCTATCTAACCCTAACTAAATTTATATTAAATTAATCTAATTCATTTATAAACTAAAATATTCCTATTTAAATCTAAATACTTACCTATAAAATAAACCCTAAGATAGCTACAATATAATTAATAATTACATTGTAACTATGTTAGGGTTAATATTTATTTTACAGGTAAATTGTTAATTATTTTAACTAGGTATAATAGCTATTAAATAGTTATTAACTATTTAATATCTACCTAGTTAAAATAATTACCCAATTACCTGTAAAATAAATCCTAACCTAAGTTACAAATACACCTACACTATCAATAAATTTAATAAACTACAAACATCTATCTAAAAATACAATTAAATTAACTAAACTAAATTACAAAAAAAAACAAACACTAAATTACAAAAAATAAAAAAAAGATTACAAGATTTTTAAGCTAATTACACCTATTCTAAGCCCCCTAATAAAATAATAAACCCCCAAAATAAAAAAAATTCCCTGCCCTATTCTAAATTAAACAAATTTCAAAGCTCTTTACCTTACCAGCCCTTAAAAGGGCCTTTTGTGGGGCATGCCCCAAAGAATTCAGCTCTTTTGCATTCAACAAATACAATCCCCCCCCCCCCCATTACAACCCACCACCCACATACCCCTATTCTAAACCCACCCAAACCCCCCTTAAAAAAGCCTAACACTACCCCCCTGAAGATCTCCCTACCTTGTCTTCACCACACCGGGCCGAACTCCTGATCCGATCCAGGCGATGTCGTCCTCCAAGCGGCAAAGAAGAATTCTTCCTCCGGCGATGTCTTCCTCCAAGCGGCAGCAAAGTCTTCATTCTTCCGGCGGCATCTTCAATCTTCTTTCTTCGCTCCGCCGCCGCGGAGCATCCATCCCGGCCGACTGCTGAACTTGGAATGAGGTACCTTTAAATGACGTCATCCAAGATGGCGTCCGCCGAATTCCGATTGGCTGATAGGATTCTATCAGCCAATCGGAATTAAGTTAAAAAAATCTGATTGGCTGATTGAATCAGCCAATCAGATTCAAGTTCAATCCGATTGGCTGATCCAATCAGCCAATCAGATTGAGCTCGCATTCTATTGGCTGTTCCGATCAGCCAATAGAATGCGAGCTCAATCTGATTGGCTGATTGGATCAGCCAATCGGATTGAACTTGAATCTGATTGGCTGATTCAATCAGCCAATCAGATTTTTTTAACTTAATTCCGATTGGCTGATAGAATCCTATCAGCCAATCGGAATTCGGCGGACGCCATCTTGGATGACGTCATTTAAAGGTACCTCATTCCAAGTTCAGCAGTCGGCCGGGATGGATGCTCCGCGGCGGCGGAGCGAAGAAAGAAGATTGAAGATGCCGCCGGAAGAATGAAGACTTTGCTGCCGCTTGGAGGAAGACGTCGCCGGAGGAAGAATTCTTCTTTGCCGCTTGGAGGATGACATCGCCGGAGGAAGAATTCTTCTTTGCCGCTTGGAGGACGACATCGCCCGGATCGGATCAGGAGTTCGGCCCGGTGTGGTGAAGACAAGGTAGGGAGATCTTCAGGGGGGTAGTGTTAGGCTTTTTTAAGGGGGGTTTGGGTGGGTTTAGAATAGGGGTATGTGGGTGGTGGGTTGTAATGGGGGGGGGGGGATTGTATTTGTTGAATGCAAAAGAGCTGAATTCTTTGGGGCATGCCCCACAAAAGGCCCTTTTAAGGGCTGGTAAGGTAAAGAGCTTTGAAATTTGTTTAATTTAGAATAGGGCAGGGAATTTTTTTTTTTTGGGGGGTTTATTATTTTATTAGGGGGCTTAGAATAGGTGTAATTAGCTTAAAAATCTTGTAATCTTTTTTTTATTTTTTGTAATTTAGTGTTTGTTTTTTTTTGTAATTTAGTTTAGTTTATTTAATTGTATTTTTAGATAGATGTTTGTAGTTTATTAAATTTATTGATAGTGTAGGTGTATTTGTAACTTAGGTTAGGATTTATTTTACAGGTAATTGGGTAATTATTTTAACTAGGTAGATATTAAATAGTTAATAACTATTTAATATCTATTATACCTAGTTAAAATAATTAACTATTTACCTGTAAAATAAATATTAACCCTAACATAGCTACAATGTAATTATTAATTATATTGTAGCTATCTTATGGTTTATTTTATAGGTAAGTATTTAGATTTAAATAGGAATATTTTAGTTTATAAATGAATTAGATTAATTTAATATAAATTTAGTTAGGGTTAGATAGAGTTAATATAGTTAATATAAATACTATAGTAACTATATTAACCCTAATATAATTAGGGTTAATATAGTTAATATATATAATGTAATACCTATATTAACTATAATATACTTAGGGTTAATATAGATAACATAGCTGGCGGCGGGGGTAGGTAGATTAAATTAGGGGTTAATAATTTTTATATAGGTGGCGGCGGTGTAAGGGGTCAGATTACGGGATAGATAAGGTAGATGGCGGCGGTTTTAGGGGCTCACAGTAGGGGGTTAGTTTATGTAGATGGCGGCGGGGTCCGGGAGCGGCGTTTTAGGGGGTAATAACTTTATTAGGGATTTCGGGGGGGGGGGGGGGGGATCGCGGTTGACAGGGAGATAGACATTGCGCATGCGTTAGGTGTTAGGTTTATTTTAGCAGATCGCGGTTGACAGGGAGATAGACATTGCGCATGCGTTAGGTGTTAGGTTTATTTTAGCAGCCAGTTTAGGAAGTTACGGGGCTCCAATAGTCAGCGTAAGGCTTCTTACGGCTGCTTTTTGTGGCGAGGTGAAAATGGAGTAAGTTTTCTCCATTTTCGCCACGTAAGTCCTTACGCTGCATATTGGATACCAAACTGCGCGGGTTTGGTATACCTGCCTATGGCCCAAAAAACTGCGGGCGACGGCAGAAATATACGGGAGTAACTTCTAGGTTACGCCGTATATAGGATACCAAACCCGCGCAAATATTGGCGTCGCCGGCTTTTGCGGGCGACGATTTATATCGGATCGACCCCATGGTCTCCAGAACTGTACACAGTATTCCAGATTTGGTCTAACTAATGATCTGTAAAGTGACATAAGAACCTTGCTATTTCTGCTACTAATACCTCTTCCAATGCAACCAAGCATTTGACTGGCCTTGCTGGCTGCACTGCGGCATTGTGTACCAAATTTTAAATCATCTGAAATAATAATTCCCAAATCCCTTTCTTCTTTAGAGTCAGTAATGTACCATTGAGACTATAATTGGCCTAAGGGTTTTTGGATCCTATATGCATAATTTAGCTCTTGGTAATATTACATTTCAGATTCCATTTATTTTTTTTATTGACGCTTACAGAATATAACAGGTTACACAGTACATGGGAGAGCAGTAAGACATATGCACAGGCATTGTTCACTTGCATACTTGTACAAATAGAGTTATAACAAAATAAACAAAAACAAAACAAAAAAAAGGGCATATATGTTTTAAATTTCGTGAAACCTATCTTAAGGCCTTCCATATGATACAAGGGGGTCACTCTTGTACTCCAATATACCTATAACAGAAAATAAAAAGCAAAAAAGGCATTTGAAGGTCAGGGACCACTTTTGGATCCCAAATTAAGTAAATCTCAGTTTGTTTAAAAAAAAAAAAAAGAACTGTGCTACTTTCTTATAGGGTATAACTATCAACTAAGTATGACAGGCAACTTTCTGTACAACTTGATATATAGGACAAGGAGCTGGTCTATGTCGCTAATGTTGAGTTGTTAAGCTAAGAGAGCTGCTAGGTGGCGTAGGAATGTAAGAGTAAATAGATAAAGCCAATGAGGACCTCTGCTAGTAAATGGGGAATTTTAGTGTATAGTCTTACAGAGAAACATATCCATAGTGCGGTGTGATAGATTAACTAAATGATTCCTTTCTGGGTCTAAGGGACTATGAACCAGTAACATCTGTCCATAATATATGTATTGTAAATCTCACAACTATCTAATTATTAGGGTTCAGCTGACATATCTTTTGTACTATCCGTAGTCCAAAACTATAAGATCTAATTAACTGCTTTTGAAATATTTCCCCATCCTGGACGTCTTCTTAATTTAGTGTGCCCCATTGCCTCGGCCGCAGACAATGAGGGACTGGTTTAGCATAACACCTAGAGATAAGAATGCATTGGTTCAGAATAGGGCAGGGGACCCATACATATAAAACAGATGAGTTGTCCTCATGGATTAGGCATTAAGGGGTTAACCGTGGGTATCTTAAATGGTTATTCTATATTGCATAAAGACAGTTTTCTAAGCTGTAAGTATAGCAGTGACATTCACAGAATATATAACACAATGGTTCTAGGGTGTAGTTGCTCATAGACACTTTTCAAAACTGAAACTAGAACAGTGAGAGTCACATAGTACATAATACAATGATTCTAGGATAGAACTTTTATATAGCGAGATCTAACTATGATCTTTAGCCTGACAACCTTATGGGAACAATATGAATAGTTGTAACCAAATAGAGCAGCCAATATTATTATTTCCGAGAGGGTTCATTCCCACTATGCCTCAAGTGTTATAGAATGGCTGTTATGGGAACATAGTGCAGCTAGGGCCAGGGTGTGGGGGCATTATATGGTTCAGCAACAGAATTTACTTTGCATATACAGAACTCAATGTTAGTTTCATGGCTGACAACATGTCACATTTATACAGTGCCACAGGGAACTCACTGGAATCATAAACATTAAATAAACTATGGCTGAAAAATTAAGTCACAAACATGTTTTACAATAAACATCACTTTTTGAACTAGTAATAAACTATCTGTAAATTGCAAAAAGTTTTGGTCGCATGAGTGTAGTATTGCATAACACAAGAAAAAGTAAGATGCATAGGTTAAGTTCCTGATTAGGTTAGCCGCTGTATAATCCAAACCAAATAATATGAACGTGTACGGCAAACGTGAATGTGATTTGGGCCTCATCTTTTCAGCCAACACCAGAGCGTTTCAAACATAACATAAGATTTACCAGGGAGTGATTGCTCCAAAAGTTGTGGGAGTAAATAATGTTCCCAGCAGTCGGATATTCAAAAAGGGCAGGAATCAGCTATCGCTTCTTTAGGATTTGTGTCCTCAATAGCATCGGTATGATTGCTTACTGACTTAATGGAGGGTAACACTTCCTTCAGCTCATCTTGACCCTGTGTAGCATGATGCTCATGATTCCAGAGGAGACTCATCAATGGTGTTTTGAGTGTCGCCAGCATGTCGCTGTTAAGTATCAGAACTTTCCTTTCTCCAACTCCGTCTCCGGCCGCCTCAGCTCTCCGCTCCCTACATGGAGGCAAACGCAACATCCGCTGCGTGGCTGCTGGGGACTCAGCTGCTCGGGTGGGTGGTTTGAAACCTTCTTGAGTTGTAGCTACACCAGGAATTGTAGTCGTTTCCACTGCAAGCATTTGGTTATGGTGTGTTTGCCCAGCACTTGTCATGTTTGCTCGAACCAGCACTGCACGTATATGTCTCTCAAGGCTCTGGAAGTGTTTGGTTAATAAAGCTTGAACTGTAGCCCCCAAGGCCTCTACGGATTGCTCCATGATGAGACCACCTCCACAGACCGATCAGGAAATCTTTGCCCTGGTATTACAGGGATCAGGTGTTCAGTAATGTAGAAGTAGCACAGTGTACACAGTTTTCTTGTAAACTGCTCTACCCGGATGACCGGGGAGGGTGTTAGAGGTCTGAAAAGTTAGGCTGCCACCTCGACATCCAACGGTCCAGACTAGGTTCTGACTTGTGTATAATTCCAGCAAAAGTATCATTTAGTGTAGAAATTATTTGCACATACTTTGCTGGTTTTTCATGAACAAAGTTCTTGGTAAAGCTGTAGATAATTGGTGGTCATCTTTTTCAAGTACGGAGCTGCTAGTGTATGCGACCGATCATGGCCGCCGCCTGGACACGCCCCCCCATTAGCCCCATTTTGTCCCTTAGATGTCTTATTTTCTTTATGTGCGGAGGTGGGGGTCTATATGAACCGAATCCCTATACAGCACTTATGATTCTCCAGTCCTCTAGTTTTTTAATATCACTGTTCATTTGATCGACCCCTCCTGGAACATCAACTCTATTACAAATTTTTGTATTATCAGCAAACACGCAAACCTTCCCCTTAAGCCCACTTCCAATATTACTTATTAACATGTTAAACAAAACAGGCCCAAGAACTGACCCTTGGGGAACACCACTAGTAACTGATGCTTCATTTGAATATACTCCATTAACTGAAACCCTCTGTCGTCTATCTTTAAGCCACTTAACAATATGGGTAGATTGCAGTAATAGATAGGTTTGTATTTGTATAACTGTGTATGTGTCTGTGTGTGAACATTTATTTTGGAAATGCCATAAAACAAAATTCACACTGCTCCCTGACCAAAAAAGGCCTAGGAGTCAGCAGAATTTTGGGCGCCTAAGTCAAAATTAAACTTCATTGATTCAGATAGAGCATGATATTTTAAACAACTTTCTAATATGTAAGACACAAGAAAAACAGGGTGAGTAGCACTCTTAATTAGTCAATAAAAGATACAGGTGCATCCTAGAAAAGTGAATATCTAACAACGTAAATAAGAGAGTAGAAACCTAAAATACAGGTAACTAAAAGTCTAGGCAAAAGAGAGCACAACTGTATATAATGAGTAAAAGACTGGGGCGAATTCTTGACATACAAATAAATTTAATAAAGTTACATTAAATAAGTGCATACATCCAAACATACAATCACATACATACAGGGATATAGAAGATGCATAAAAATGTCAGATGGGCCGTGCAGGGGACTGGTGCACCAGTATACAAAAATAGGCAAATGTTCGTCACTTTGCATGTATAGGTAATATATAATTGTAATCCGCAGTATAGTGCATGTCCTTAAAGATGCACAGACCAAGTGGATACAGTCTTACCCCTTCGTGTCTAAATGTACATAGTAGCGTGAGGTCATCAGGAGTCAAGGGGAGCTTACCCTCGCCGCGTCTTTTTCACAGGCATGTGTAAAGTGCAAATAGATAACAGTTCATTGGAGTACCTGTCTTTTTCACGCGGTTGCTCTACCCTGAATTGTAGCTCCTGAGACACAGAAATATCCAGATGAGACAAGGGGTAGACCACAGTCAGGCAAAGGGTCCTCTGACAAAGTGCTGCAAACCGACGAGTCTTAAAGCTCGTTTCACTCCTTTCAATACAGCAGCATGGAGCTTCTTCGGGTGCTGACGTCACGTCAGTGGCTGTGCTGATTTATAAGAATTTGGCCGCCCTGGTAGTGAATGTCATTGGTAGAGAAAACTGTCATTCAAAACGGCTTTGATACTTTGTAGCAACATTTTGCTTTTTTGTAGATCAGTACAGCAAGGGGTTATATACAAGGATACATTTATGTTTAAACACTCATGCTTGCATACATACATTCGATACATTGGAAGATTATATTATACATCTAATCTGTTATATTAGTAGTGTGTGTGTATGTTCAGATTGCGTAAATAGGACTATGTTTTTTTGTATTTAGTATTGCAATTACGCCATTCATAATTTTTAATTTTTGATACTACCAAAGACTATGTAGTTACACACAGGATGATGTGCACATATCCACAGAGGATTAAGCTAAAAATGAAGCAAACTCTAATTTTTCATTGAGGCCATGAGGTGCTAAGGTATTTAGTTTATATATCCATTTTGTTTCTTTACGTAGCAGGATATTGTCAATATCCCCGCCACACATACTAAGTTTTACAGATTCAATTCCAATGAACTTCAAATCATCAGTTTTAGATTCATGAAATTGTGCATAGTGTCTTGCCACAGGGCTGTCAATATTGCATTGTTTGATATCGTCCCTATGTTCAGAAATTCGCGAGCGAAGTTCTCTAAAAGTTTTACCAACGTAAAAACTTTTACAGGAACAGTAAAGTAAATATATAACTCCTTTTGTGGAGCAGTTAATGAAGGAGTTGATTTTATATATATGTCCTGTATTTGTATTGAATGTTTTACTTCTCTGCATGTATTGACAGCAAACACAGTGGCCACATGGAGTGCTGCCTACAATTTTCTGTGCATTTTGTTCCAACCAATTATGGGTTGGAACTTTATTAAATTCACTTTTAACCAACATGTCTTTTAGATTATTGCAACGCCTTGCAGTCATCTGTGGATAGTCTCCTACATATTGGTGAAGTGTTGTATCATTAGTTAGTAAATGCCAATTTTTATTCAGAGTGTCTTTTACTTTGCTCCAATGGGCATTATATTTAGTGATGAACCTGATCTTATTTTCTTCATTTGTGTCATCTCTGTTCTTACATTTATATAACAGGTCTATTTTAGTGTCCCTGGATGTTGAATCCCTATACTCCTCTATCCCGCATGATGTGGGTCTTAAAACATGTGAAGAATTTCTCAATACAAGGGGTCTAGGCTACAAGAAACATACCAAATTTGTAATTGACTTATTAAAATTTGTGTTGGACAACAATATCTTCATCTTTGATGCAAAGTGCTACAAACAGATACAAGGTACCGCCATGGGGGCCACATGTGCACCAACCTACGCCTGTTTACACCTTGGCGGCTGGGAGAACCAAATTGTATTTGGGGACCACTCCGAAGTGGTTGATGCACATGTGGCCCTCTGGATCAGATATGTTGATGATATTCTGCTATTATGGGATGGCACTGAGGACGAATTGATGACATTTATTTCTCTTTTGAACTGTAATGACCGTAATATTTTTCTTACCTGTAATCATGACTTAAACTCAATTGATTTTCTGGATTTGAAAATTAGCAAAAAAGAAGGGAAAATTGAGACAGAAGTCTTTCGCAAACCCACGGCAACCAATAGCCTCCTCCTGGGGTCGAGCCACCACCCCACAAATTTGAAAAAGGGCATCCCCTACGGACAATTTCTGCGGCTTCGTAGAATATGTTCTGATGAGAAAACATTTAAAAAACAAGCCAAAGAGATGGCGACCCGATTCCATGATAGAGGCTACTCCAAAAGGTGCATTAAGAGAGCTCTTTATAGAGCCTCCCAACACCAAAGAAAAGACCTGTTATATAAATGTAAGAACAGAGATGACACAAATGAAGAAAATAAGATCAGGTTCATCACTAAATATAATGCCCATTGGAGCAAAGTAAAAGACACTCTGAATAAAAATTGGCATTTACTAACTAATGATACAACACTTCACCAATATGTAGGAGACTATCCACAGATGACTGCAAGGCGTTGCAATAATCTAAAAGACATGTTGGTTAAAAGTGAATTTAATAAAGTTCCAACCCATAATTGGTTGGAACAAAATGCACAGAAAATTGTAGGCAGCACTCCATGTGGCCACTGTGTTTGCTGTCAATACATGCAGAGAAGTAAAACATTCAATACAAATACAGGACATATATATAAAATCAACTCCTTCATTAACTGCTCCACAAAAGGAGTTATATATTTACTTTACTGTTCCTGTAAAAGTTTTTACGTTGGTAAAACTTTTAGAGAACTTCGCTCGCGAATTTCTGAACATAGGGACGATATCAAACAATGCAATATTGACAGCCCTGTGGCAAGACACTATGCACAATTTCATGAATCTAAAACTGATGATTTGAAGTTCATTGGAATTGAATCTGTAAAACTTAGTATGCGTGGCGGGGATATTGACAATATCCTGCTACGTAAAGAAACAAAATGGATATATAAACTAAATACCTTAGCACCTCATGGCCTCAATGAAAAATTAGAGTTTGCTTCATTTTTAGCTTAATCCTCTGTGGATATGTGCACATCATCCTGTGTGTAACTACATAGTCTTTGGTAGCATCAAAAATTAAAAATTATGAATGGCGTAATTGCAATACTAAATACAAAAAAACATAGTTTTATTTATGCAATCTGAACACACACACACACTAGTAATATAACAGATTAGATGTATAATATAATCTTCCAATGTATCGAATGTAAGTATGCAAGCATGAGTGTTTAAACATAAATGTATCCTTGTATATAACCCCTTGCTGTACTGATCTACAAAAAAGCAAAATGTTGCTACAAAGTATTAAAGCCGTTTTGAATGACAGTTTTCTCTACCAATGACATTCACTACCAGGGCGGCCAAATTCTTATAAATCAGCACAGCCACTGACGTGACGTCAGCACCCGAAGAAGCTCCATGCTGCTGTATTGAAAGGAGTGAAACGAGCTTTAAGACTCGTCGGTTTGCAGCACTTTGTCAGAGGACCCTTTGCCTGACTGTGGTCTACCCCTTGTCTCATCTGGATATTTCTGTGTCTCAGGAGCTACAATTCAGGGTAGAGCAACCGCGTGAAAAAGACAGGTACTCCAATGAACTGTTATCTATTTGCACTTTACACATGCCTGTGAAAAAGACGCGGCGAGGGTAAGCTCCCCTTGACTCCTGATGACCTCACGCTACTATGTACATTTAGACACGAAGGGGTAAGACTGTATCCACTTGGTCCGTGCATCTTTAAGGACATGCACTATACTGCGGATTACAATTATATATCACCTATACATGCAAAGTGACGAACATTTGCCTATTTTTGTATACTGGTGCACCAGTCCCCTGCACGGCCCATCTGACATTTTTATGCATCTTCTATATCCCTGTATGTATGTGATTGTATGTTTGGATGTATGCACTTATTTAGTGTAACTTTATTAAATCTATTTGTATGTCAAGAATTCGCCCCAGTCTTTTACTCATTATATACAGTTGTGCTCTCTTTTGCCTAGACTTTTAGTTACCTGTATTTTAGGTTTCTACTCTCTTATTTACGTTGTTAGATAGAACTTTCTAATATGCTTGGTTCTATCGGTTTCCTTTGTTGAAGAGAAAATGTAGGTGGGCTCAGAAGTAGTAATGCACTACTGGAAACAAGCTGCTAATTGGAGGCTGTCCCTATATGTTTCTTGTTTTTGGCTCACCTGTTATGTTCAGCCTGCTCCCAGTTGTGCAATGTTGCTCCTTCAACAAAGGATACCAAAGGAATGAAGCACACTTGATAAAATAAATAATTAGAAAGTTTTTTATGGAGCTTTATGCCCCTTTAATTGATTTTGTGTGTTGGTTTCCCATTTATGTAACTATTTACCAATGACTTGTTATGCATGCTGTATGAAATGAAAATGAAAATGTATTTGACATTGCTCCTTTCAGTTAATTTTGGTATATGAAACAAATGACATCTTGGCAGGCTTAATTTTTTTTGGCCAAAATATAAGCGGTGGGGGGCTGACTACTGGTTCAGTCAGGGGTCCCAAAATTTCTAGTGGCAGCCTTGGTTGTCTATAAACACCATAATATACACAGAAGGCATAATAACATGAAGGAAGAAGAGGAAACATGTGATAGCGTAATATTGTAAATACAAAAGAGTAGAAAAGGATTATCATTATGCAAACAAGACAAGATATTAGACTGGCACTGCCCTGGCATTACCAAGTCAAGTACGTTTAGTTCAACTGACTGTTTAATGCCTACAGAGTGCTAGTATTGGAGACCTCTCTTCTATCTCAGAACTTGTAGTAGTGTCACTTTTCAGGGGTTATGCCCTATTTCTCTCCAATACCTCCACCCCCCCCCCCCCCCCTTGTCATTCCACCCACAGCACATGCACGGTCCTGCCTCTCTTTGTGTTGCTCTGCCAACCAAATACTGCCCACAAGTCCCACATGGAAAGAAGAGGTATGCTATTCCAAGTGAGTTTGCCATATATTGCTCACAAAAATTGGCACCTTGACTTATAACTGAGTTTGACGTTATACTATATGTATGTGAGAGCCTTTAGATTGCTCTGTGGTCAAAACATATATGTTATGTGTTTTATTTTGTATTTGTTTTAATTTAAATGCATTTCCTGGGAGAATTTGGTGATGATACATTAAACCCCTAATCCTTAGCACCCTAGAAACAGAAGTGGAGATTATATTCTATTTGTGCTGTCAAAAGATGCTTCACACTTCCAGAGAAGCATGTAAGAAATGTAGAAAAGAAACATATAGACTAGCGTTATTTTAATTCCAAAAAAACTTTATTGTACGGTAATCGGTACTTACAAAGACTGGTATTGAAGCATAGATAAAATCTATTTATTTTGCAGGAAAAGTTTCCTATTGTCGCCAACACCTTTAGCCTTATATACAGTGTTCCTCAGGAGCAAGGATATGGAAGTGAGTTTGCTAAAAAAAAGCCCATAAATTATGCTTACCTGATAATTTCATTTTCTTCTGATGGAAAGAGTCCACAGCTGCATTCATTACTTTTGGGAATTAAGAACCTGGCCACCAGGAGGAGGCAAAGACACCCCAGCTAAAGGCTTAAATACTCCTCCCTCTCCCCTCATCCCCCAGTTATTCTGCCGAGGAACAAGGAACAGTAGAAGACATATCAGGGTGAAAAGGTGCCAGAAGAATATAAGGACGCCCCACATAAAATTACGGGTAGGGGGGGGCGTGTCCAAGCAGCGGCTCGGTGCAGTCGCACTTTTTCAAGCTCTGGGAGAGTTGCATAGAATCCGCCGATTTTTTGCTTATAAACCACAGCTTTCTACTAATACTTTACCGTAGGATTATCTCTACAATAGTTTACACCTGATAAGAGGCTGTTTTCATGACCCTGGAGTAGGAAACGGACATAAAAGACCTGGTGCGGCGGCTACAATACAGGTAGCGTTTCCCCCCCTAGGAAGATCCTAGTGTTACTTGCTGGACTTGGTCGCTCTGAACACACTTTTGTCCGGAGTTTCAGAATAAAAACTACCATTTGACTGAGTAGGTACATTAATCTAGGTGGCACGTTCGGGCAGTGTGTACCGTTATACAGCTTAACTACAGCAATGCAGGCCAAAGTACCCCCTGATAACTGGGACTATCGATGGGCTAAAGTGGAAGCTTTGTTTCAGGCCCTAATAAATAAGGTGCCATCGGAGAAGGATATTCAACAGCTAATGGAGCGGACCGCATCAGCATCTAAGACCAATTCAGTTACATTGGAGCAGCCTTTGGATGAGGAGTCTGAGCCCATATTACAGGCAAGGGCAAGCAAGCTATTATTGGAGCAGGACGCAGATACAACCTCCCAGCAACCAAGTAATATGGTGGCTTCGTCGCTGCCAAACTTACCGGCTCAGTATATAGCAGCGCAGAGTATTTGTGGTCCTATCTCCCAGGTCAATCTCCTACGTACGGAACAGATCTCCTTGATTGGGAGGTACGCCACTACATCTTTCAATATGGCGTCTGGCACCCTGCCGATCAGAAAGGAAGAGAAGACGCTGGGCACAGGTTTAGCATATGGCAGCAATGGTAAACTAAGATTAACTCCCAGCCCACGTCTGAGACGACCGGAGCATACATCAATGAAGCGGAGACTGAGTGAGAACTTTATAGAAATAATTGGTACGCTTTCTGCAGCCTGTCCGAAGGACAATATAACTACTGCCCGAAGGGATGAAGCCCTCTATTTGCAGCAGCATACCAAAGACGCTTTGAACACTGGTATATTACCCTATATAACGACTCTGCATATACCCACTAGCTTAGTGTTTGGAACTGTCTGGCAAACAAATGCAAGCGGGGGTTAATACCTTAGTAAAGACCATCCACATCTAGACACTTAGCTAAAAAGTCATTTTGCAGTACAGTTTAATGTTGCTCGTTTGTGGCTCTGTTTTTCTTCATGTCGGGATTGCTTGTGATTACTGTTTATAAAGCTTTAGCACCATACCACGATAGCTATAAATTACCCCAATGGTGTATTTACATGTATTGAAAAAGTTACCCTGCAGCACTGTTTATCGCTGTTTGTTTGTGCATCTGTTATAAATTTATTTTATGGGACTAACGGTTATTCATGTCTGCTATGGCCAGATAGGGATGAGGATGGGGTCATGGGCGAGCACTGACCAGTAAGCTTTAGCGCTATAACGCTGTAGACATAATTTACCCCTATGGCGCATATATATTTCACTCACGCAGGTTTGCCTCCCTCGCGGCTGACAGCCGCAGCGGCGGGGATCGAGGTAACATATAGATGATACTCCAAAGACGCCATACATAATTATCAAATATAGAAGTGACCTCACGCCTGATCTCTGACAAAAACACCTATAATATTATACCATGGCAAATATGTAGTAAGGCTTTCGGATGCGAATACATATAGAACACAGGGTCCCCTCATAGTAGTTAATCCTACCTCTATTGGCCCATGTATTTTCCACTACAATTATTAACTCTTATAATGCTAATGTAAGGGTCTGAAAGGGTTGACATAAGATTTATTCATCTTGAGTATATTTAACTAATCTACCCCGGCTTTGGGGTTCCACTTTTACTATCAGAAGAGCAGGCACATGACCCCTGCCTACGAATATAATTTCTCACCGGCCCACCTATACATTATAATCCCACAACCTGGACGGGGCAGATGTCAGTTTTCAGATTCCTAGAATGTGTATAATTGTTTTATTTGATCTACTCTGTTTATGTTTGCTGATTGGAACTCTGTGGACAGTAATGACGATTTGACCTTTTCCAGTTACATACATCTCCACCATACCTAAAGCTGTTATGTCCTATTTTTCCAGTTTATGGAGATGTAGTTTTTCTTTGTTTTTCCCTTTATACTTCTTAAATAAGCCTAAGTTTTATCTCCTATTATATAACCCCTAGCATGGAACAGTATGCTAACTATAGGTCCAAAAGTGACCGGTAATATTTGAGGGTATAAAATATGAGGACTGAATATTCTACTTCCCTAGCATAAGAAATTTAATTCATTTAATAACTGTTTTGACTATGTTTTATTATGTAATTTGCATATACTGTAATGTCCTCCAAATAAAAAAAAAATAAATAAAAAAAAATTATGGGTAGGGAGCTGTGGACTCTTTCCATCAGAAGAAAAGGAAATTATCAGGTAAGCATAATTTATGTTTTTCATCTTACATGGAATGAGTCCACAGCTGCATTCATTACTTTTGGGAAACAATACCCAAGCTATAGAGGACACTGAATGCCAAGACAAGAGGGTACAATAGGCGGCCCATACTGTTCCAATCAGCCAATAGAATGCCAGCAATAGGATTGAAGTTCAACCTTAATTCCGATTGGCTAATGGATGCCATCTTAGATGACGTCACTTAAAGAGATATTCATTCTGGAAGAAGACGTCAATTGAAGAGGATGCTCCGCGCCTGATGTCTTGAAGATGGAGCCACTCCGCGCTGGATGGATGAAGATAGAAGATGCCGTCTGGATGAAGACTTCGGCCCGTATGGAGGACCGCTTCTCACGGCATGGATGAAGACTTCTCCCGGCTTCGTTGAGGACTTCACCCGGCTTTGTTGAGGATGGATGTTGGATCTTCAAAACTGTAAGTGGATCTTCAGGGGTTAGTGTTAGGTTTTATTAAGGGTTTATTGGGTGGGTTTTATTTTTAGGTTAGGGCTTTGGGAAGCAATAGAGCTAAATGACCTTTTAAGGGCAATGACCATCCAAATGCCCTTTTCAGGGCAACGGGGAGCTTAGGTTTTTTTAGTTAGGGTTTTATTTGGGGGGTTGGTTGTGTGGGTGGTGGGTTTTACTGTTGGGGGATTGTTTGTATTTTTTTTTTATAAAAGAGCTGATTTCTTTGGGGCAATGCCCCGCAAAAGGCCCTTTTAAAGGCTATTGGTAGATTAGTTTAGGCTAGGGGTTTTTTTTATTTTGGAGGGCTTTTATTATTTTGATAGGGCTATTAGATTAGGTGTAATTAGTTTAAATATCTTGTAATTTGCTTTTTATTTTCTGTAATTTAGTGCTTTTTTTTGTAATTTAGGAAATTGTATTAAATTTAATTGTATTTAATTTAGGGAATTTATTTAATTGTAGGGTTAGGTTAGGTGTTAGTGTAACTTAGGTTAGGTTTTATTTTACAGGTAAATTTGTATTTATTTTAGCTAGGTAGTTAGTAAATAGTTAATAACTATTTAGTAACTATTCTACCTAGTTAAAATAAATACAAACTTGCCTGTAAAATAAAAATAAAACCTAAGATAGATACAATGTAACTATTAGTTATATTGTAGCTAGCTTAGGGTTTATTTCATCGGTAAGTATTTAGTTTTAAATAGGAATTATTTAGTTATTAATAGTAGGTTTTCTTTAGATTTATTTTAATTATATTTAAGTTAGGGGGTGTTAGGGTTAGGGTTAGACTAAGGGGTTCATAAATTTAGTATAGTGGCGGCGATGTTGGGAGCGGCAGATAAGGGGTTAATAAATTTAGGTTGGTGGCGGCGATGTTAGGGGTGGCAGATTAGGGGTTAATAATATTTAACTAGTGTTTGCGAGGCGGGAGTGCGGCGGTTTAGGGGTAAATATGTTTATTATAATGGCGGCGATGTCGGGGGTGGCAGATTAGGGGTTAATAAGTGTAAGGTTAGGGGTGTTTAGACTCGGGGTTCATGTTAGGGTGTTAGGTGTAAACATAAATTTTGTTTCCCCATAGGAATCAATGGGGCTGTGTTACTGAGCTTTACGCTGCTTTATTGCAGGTGTTAGACTTTTTCTCAGCCGGCTCTCCCCATTGATGTCTATGGGGAAATTATGCACGAGCATGTACAACCAGCTCACCGCTGACTTAAGCAGCGCTGGTATTGGAGTGCGGTATGGAGCACAATTTTGCTCTACGCTCACTTCTTGCCTTTTAACGCCGGGTTTGTAAAAACCTGTAATACCAGCGCTGTAGGTAAGTGAGCGGTGACAATAATGTGCAAGTTAGTACCGCACCCCTCATAACACAAAACTCGTAATCTAGCCGTATGGTTTCATTTTTATTTCACAGCTAAGTTTGTATTTATTTTAACTAGGTAGACTAGTTATTTAATAGTTATTAACTATTTACTAGCTACCTAGTTAAAATAAATACAAATTTACCTGTATAATAAAACCTAACCTGTCTTACAGTTAAACGTAACATTACACTAAAGTTAAATAAATTACATTAATCAAATACAATTAACTAAATTACAAAAAAAAACACCCCACCAAGTTACACAAAATAAAAAAGAAATTATCAAATATTTAAACTAATTACACCTAATCTAATAGCCCTATCAAAATAAAAAAGCCCCCCAAAAAAATTAAAACCCCTAGCCTAAACTAAACTGCCAATAGCCCTTAAAAGGGACTTTTGCGGGGCATTGCCCCAAAGAAATCAGATCTTTTACCTGTAAAAAAAAAATATAAACACCCCCAACAGTAAAACCCACCACCCACACAACCAACCCCCCAAATAAAATCCTATCTAAATAAACCTAAGCTCCCCATTGCCCTGAAAAGGGCATTTGGATGAGCATTGCCCTTCAAAGGGCATTCAGCTCTTTCACATGCCCAAACCCTAAACTAAAAATTAAACCCACTTAATAAACCCTTAATAAAACCTAACACTAACCCCCGAAGATCCACTTCAAAAACTGTAAGTGGATCTTCGGGTGTTAGTGTTAGGTTTTATTATGGGTTTATTGGGTGGGTTTTATTTTTAGATTAGGGTTTGGGCATATAAAAGAGCTGAATGCCCTTTTAAGAGCAATGCCCATCCAAATGCCCTTTTCAGGGCAATGGGGAGCTTAGGTTTACTTAGATAGGATTTTATTTGGGGGTTAGTTGTGTGGGTGGTGGGTTTTACTGTTGGGGGTGTTTGTATTTTTTTTTACAGGTAAAAGAGTTGATTTCTTTGGGACAATGCCCCGCAAAAGACCCTTTTAAGGGCTATTGGCAGTTTAGTTTAGGCTAGGGGTTTTATTATTTTGGGGGGCTTTTTTATTTTGATAGGGCTATTAGATTAGATGTAAGTTAAAATATTAGATGTTAGTTTAAATATTTGATCATTTCTTTTTTATTTTGTGTAACTTAGTGTGTGTGTTTTTTTTGTAATTTAGTTAATTGTATTTCATTAATGTAATTTAATTTAGTGTAATGTTAGGTTTAACTGTAAGACAGGTTAGGTTTTATTTCACAGGCAAATTTGTATTTATTTTAGCTAGGTAGTTAGTAAATAGTTAATAACAATTTACTAACTAGTCTACCTAGTTAAAATAAATACAAACTTACCTGTGAAATAAAAATAAAACATAAGCTAGCTACAATATCACTATTAGTTATATTGTAGCTAGCTTAGGTTTTATTTTGCAGGTAAGTATTTATTTAGTTTTAAATAGGAATAATTTAGGTATTATTTTATTATGCTAAAGTTAGTGGGTGTTACGGTTAGGGTTACGTTAGGGTTAGACATAGGGTTAGGTTTAGGGGTTAATAACTTTAGTATAGTGGCAACGACATTGGGGGCAACAGATTAGGGGTTAATAATATTTAACTAGTGTTTGCGATGCGGGAGTGCGGCGGTTTAGGGGTTAATATGTTTATTATAGTGCCGGCGATGTCCGGAGTGGCAGATTAGGGGTTAATAATTTTATTTTAGTGTTTGCGATGCGAGAGGGCTTCGGTTTAATGGTTAATAGGTAGTTTATGGGTGTTAGTGTACTTTGTAACACTTTAGTTATGAGTTTTATGCTACAGCTTTGTAACGTAAAACTCATAACTACTGACTTTCAGGTGGTGGTACAGATCTTGTAGTTATAAGCTGTACCGCTCACTTTTTGGCCAGACAGGCAAACTCGTAATACCGCTTTTTGAAAGGTGCGGTAGTTACGTTGCGTGACGGCCAAAAAAGTGAGTGGTATAGCTATACCTACAAGACTCGTAATAGCAGCGGTAGTGAAAAAGCAACGTTATGAAGCTTTTTCACTCATAACGCAAAACTCGTAATCTAGCTGTCTGTTTGCAGTGCTCTTCAAAGCTACTCTCTTCAATGCCATTAACTGGTGTCACTATTTCATAATAAGGTGCTGCCATCTTGGAGCCTAGGTATTATTGTACCTTGTGAAAGCGTAGAAACTTCCCATCTTTACAGTGGCTGTATTGCTCTATATTCATGTGGCCTTTTTAATACATGGTATGATATTCATGTGGCCTTTGTATTCACACTATGTGACTTTAAATCTGAATATAAAAACTTTTTATATATATTATCTAACTTTTAATCTGTGTATAAAAACAGCAAAAATGTGAACCTCCTGCTTTGGGTTGTATGTGCTAATACAAAGTGCATGTGACAATGTGTGTGAATAACTAAGCTCCATGATGGCGGTGCCCTGAGTGACAATGCAGAGCTTCACCAACCTGCAAGCGGTTGAAATAAGAGAACTGCCCAGAATAGAAGGAAAAGCGATATCATGGTTATAAGTCACCCTGGCACTGTAGTGCCCAGAAGTTTTTGTAGATACACAAAACTACTCTAGGGGGACGAATTATTCAGGCTCGCCGGAAACAGCAGTTATGAAGACCGCTGCTCCATAACTGGTCCACCTTCACTGAGGCAGCAGACAGACATCAACCCGATCGAATCTGCAGGGGGCGGAATTGCACCAGCAGTTTACAAGATTTGCTTGTGCAATGATAAATGCCAACAGCTTATGCTGTCAGCATTTATCGATGTACGGTGGACATGATACACTACATCGTATCGTGTCCGCTCGCACTATGATAAATTGGCCCCTAGGTATTCATTCTCTACAAGTCTAACATGGTTCTCTGGAAAAACAATGAAGCAGACAAACTCTGATGGTTAAATGATGGGCTTACATTTCCATTAGAATCACAATAATGCACAAGGAGGGTCCTTCCTTCTATTTTACCTACAGTATTACACTATTGGGTTATTTTTCTTTCCTTTATGTTTGTTCACCCCTTATGCATTCACTGGCCTTTGCCACCACCAATCATTATAGCAGAACCCTCAATTCTCACAGGTGTGAGAAGTAATGTTGGCTAGTCAGTGGTCTTGATGTGGCACTATAAAAGAGGAATTTAAATGAGAATTACAGAATTATTATTACCAGTTATTTGTAAAGCGCCAACAGATTCCACAGCACTATAAACATCGGTCTAATATGCAAAGTAGCATTTATAGGAGACAAATAGATAGAGGGTCCTGCCAAGAGTTGCACTGTTGTAAATCTGCTCTCATGAAAGTGATCTACAAAACAGTTGGGCTTGTAGGTTTACATGCTATGGGGTTTGAGGGGATAACAAAGGAGGATAGGAACTAAGGTAAGAAAATATTAGTGTATATTGTATGTTTCCCTGAACAGTAGAGTTTTAGAGTTTTAGGGAGGCAGAGAGTTCCACAAAATAGGGGCCAGTCTGGAGAAGTCCTGTAGATGGGAATTTCAGGAGGTAACAAGAAAGTAGGAGAGAAGGACCTAATGAGCAGAGTGAAGGAGACAGGAGTATCTGGAGACAAGGACTGAGATATAGGGTAGAGCAGTGTTATTGAGGTCCTTGGATGTCAAGATTTTGTGTTTAATTCTAGAGGTTAGAGGAAGCCAGTAAATGTATTGGCAGAGAGGTGCAGCAGATGAGGAACAATGTGTAAAGAAGATCAGATAGGCAGAGACAATCATTATGAATTGTAAAGGAGATAGACAGCAGCTAGGGAGACCAGAGAGGAAGGAGTTGCAAAAGTCAAATTGAGAAATGATGAGATAGTGGATTAAAAGCTTAGTTGTGTCTTGTTTGAGGAAGTGGGGAATATTGGAGGTGCTTTTAAGGTAAAAATGGCAGGAATTGACTAAAAGCTAGATGTGAGGAGTGGAAGAAATGTCAGAATAAGAAAATGATGACCCCCCAATCACCACCAGTACAACCCCACAGCCTTGAGATGTAGTCTTGTCAGGGATGCCATATGTACTGCCAAATTATGGAGAGGGATCCAGGGGATAAAAAATAAACTTTAGTAGACAAGCAAATCACACCATCTTTTCTTATCTAGATTCCACACAGTTGTTTTTATGATTTTGATCCCCAATAGTTAAGGAGCCTGGTGTAACATGCCCCCCCCCCCCCGCTTCAGATGTGATGTGGAATCTTCTGTAACCCTAGAAACCATAAAAAGACCACAGTGATGCATGCACCATCAGTACGTACGTTCTTCTCCAACTCCTTCGGATGTATTGGTCTCTTCCTTCAGCTTCTTCAGCACTTTCACCATCTTTACTATCTTAACCTTTTTTTTCGAGACCACCTTGGCTAGAAAAATGCAAAACCAGGTACAGGTTGATTTCACCAGCTGTTGGACCTCAGAGATGTTCATGCATCAGAACACATGGAGTGCGCTTACATGCACCACGTTAATTGTGTGCTCATATTCAGCATGTACATAAGTGGGCATGCACATGCGACACACATATAGCCATCCACACATTACACTACACATTAAATAAAAATAACTTACTCCAAATGTAATCTTCAGACTCGCCAGAAACACAAGTGATGGAGCAGGGGGTGTCAATCGGGTTGATTGACAGTTTGCAGGGGGCAATGCTGAATACGGAGAGCGTATTGCTCTCCGCATTCAGCAATGTCTGACGGACCTGATCCGCACTGTCAGATCAGGTCAGACAGACATATGATAAATAGGCCCCTATGTATTCCCTCCTGGGCTCTATCTATCACAGCCCACTCAAGTGGATCACTACCTGAAAGGCATGCACGTATCTATTGGTACCTTTATTAATAATAATTAATCTTATCATCACTTCCATAGTAAACAAATGTAAAACGTTCACAAGATATTATAATGTATAAAAAGATCAGATGCTGATCAGATATTGGGGGGTAGTTATCAAGCCGTCAACCTCAAATACGCTGGAATTCCACAGCGTATTTGTGGCGAGGCTGATTCGCCTTAGTTATCAAAGGCTAGAGACCGGCAAAAGTAGAATTTTGTGACGTAAACTTCGATCCGCCGGACTCAGTCCGACACAGATCGATTCTTACATCACTACAGATGTTCCGCACACAAGTGCGGCACAATCTGACTACTTTTGCTAGTTATCAAAAAACTAGCAGGTACGCTCGGCACTTTTACGGCCCAGCGTACCTGGTTTTCAAACTGCCACCCTGGAGGCTGCGGATCCCATAGGAATCAATGGGAGTCTGACCATAGCGAAAGTACAAGTTCGCTGCTGCCAGACATCCCATTCATTCCTATGGGAGCTGTCTACACCTAACATCCTAACATGTACCCCGAGTCTAAACACCACTAATCTGTCCCCCTACACCGCCGCAACTAAATAAAGTTATTACCCCCTAAACCGTCGCTCCCGGAGCACACCGCAAGCTACTCTATACATATTAACCCCTAAACCGCCGCTCCCTGACCCCGCCGCAACTATAATAAATGTATTAACCCCTAAACCGCCGCTCCCGGAGCCCACCGCAAGCTACTCTATACATATTAACCCCTAAACCGCCGCTCCCTGACCCCGCCGCAACTCTTATAAATGTATTAACCCATAGTAACCCCTTATCCTGCCCCCCCTATACCGCCGCCCTCTATAATAAATATATTAACCCCTATCCTGCCGATCCCGCACCTCGCCGCAAATAAATAAATAGTTTAACCCCTAAACCGCCGCTCCCTGACCCTGCCGCAACCTATATTAAATTTATTAACCCCTAATCTGCCCCCCCTACACCGTCGCTACCTATAATACATTTATTAACCCCTATCCTGCCCCCCACTACACCGCCGCCACTGTAATAAAATTATTAACCCCTAAACCTAAGTCTAACACTAACCCTAACACCCCCTAACTTAAATATTAATTAAATAAAGCTAAATAATATTTCTATTATGAACTAAATTAATCCTATTTAAAACTAAATACTTACCTTTAAAATAAACCCTAATATAGCTACAATATAAATAATAATTATATTGTAGCTATCTTAGGATTTATTTTTATTTTACAGGTAACTTTCAATTTATTTTAACTAGGTACAATAGCTATTAAATAGTTATTAACTATTTAATAGCTTACCTAGCTAAAATAAAGAGAAATGTACCTGTAAACTAAAAACTAACCTAAGTTACAATTACACCTAACACTGCACTATACTTTAATAAATTATTCCTATTTAAAACTAAATACTTACCTGTAAAATAAACCCTAAGATAGCTACAATATAATTAATAATTACATTGTAGCTATCTTAGGATTTATATTTATTTTACAGGTAAGTATTTAGTTTTAAATAGGAATAATTTATTAAAGTATATATTATTTAGATTTATTTAATTAATATTTAAGTTAGGGGGTGTTAGGGTTAGTGTTAGACTTAGGTTTAGGGGTTAATAATTTTATTACAGTGGCGGTGGTGTAGTGGGGGGCAGGATAGGGGTTAATAAATGTATTATAGGTGGCGACGGTGTAGGGGGGGCAGGATAGGGGTTAATACATTTAATATAGGTTGCGGCGGGGTCAGGGAGCGGCGGTTTAGGGGTTAAACTATTTATTTATTTGCGGCAAGGTGCGGGATCAGCAGGATAGGGGTTAATAACTTTATTATAGAGGGCGACGGTATAGAGGGGGCAGGATAGGGGTTACTAGGTATAATGTAGGTGGCAGCGGTGTACGGGAGCGGCGGTTTAGGGGTTAATACATTTATAAGACTTGCAGCAGGGTCTAGGAGCAGCAGTTTAGGGGTTAGTAACTTTATTTAGTTGCGGGGGGCTCCGGGGGCGCCGGTATAGGGGGTAGAACAGTGTAGTTTAGTGTGAGTGCTTAGTGACAGGCTAGCAAGAAAGCTGTCAAACAGCCAAAGAGCAGCGAGATCAGATGTGTGATAACTCTCACAGTCCGCTGCTCATCGCCCCGCGGCTTTTTGACAGCTTTATTTGATAACTTAGGCGAATTTTTTCAGGTCCGCGGCGGCGATGTGAGGCGAGCTTAGGCGGGCGTATTGGGCCGGCGAAGGCAGGAAAGCTGACACGTTGATAACTACCCCCCATTGTGTTCATCTTCCCTTTCACTTCATCATTTTGTATTCATCATTCAAATATTCACATATTAATACTCAAGTGCTGATTATCATACTCATTATATAGAAACAGGAAAATGCTAGAACACATCAAAAATCTTCACTCTTTCTTACTGACTCGTTCTCTGACCCATCAGCCCTGAGAGTGAAATTACATTATAAGGAGTGGCTGTTAGTCTGTACTTGTATTGCATTTAAAGGGACATGCTAGTCAAAATAAATGTTAATGTGGGGCGGAGCCAAGCCAAGATGGCGATCAGAAGCATGTAACAGAAGCTCCGGCATAATCTTGACTAAACTACAGACTTTAAGTAATGTGTGCCCGCTAATCTTTAATACCTCATGACGGCTATACACATCAGCTCATGAAGCACCCCAAAAATAACGCAAATTTCTCTATTTGAAGGAAACTGAGACTCTGAACCACAAATCATATCGCCGAGGCCTATGGCGGCATTCATCTATGAGCGTTAGATACTCTCTCCTATACCATCTGCTAAGGGAGCATCGCAGAGCAATAATACGTGTCTGACCTATAGGTTTATACACTGCTATTATCATGACGGATTGCAGCGCAGCCCTACTAACCCAGCTGGAAATTTTCGGACGTCGCATGGAGGACAACTTCTCTGCTCTGACGAACCTGTTCAGAGATCTTAGGTCCTCACCAATCCCATATGCTGATGAAAGGATAGACCAGCGAGCTCCATTAGCAAACCCCACGACTACAGTGATATCAGCGCACCCGGAGATGACACTTTCTGCCGCAAGTGCATGGGACATCCCGGACTCATTTGTTGTGGGGCCGCTTCTAGCTCCCTCAAAGGAGAATATCATCAACTGCACAGAGAGACCTGGAGGGTTACTGACCTCACCTAGTAGTGCACCTCGACAATCGCAGAATATTGGTGCCCCAGGACACATATACTCCACTCCAGCTTCGTCCGGTACTGTTGAAATAGTAATGAAAGAGCCGCTCACGCTATTACACCTTCTTGGTCAGCCACCTACTTACCTCAAGATGAAGCGTCTGGGACTCTGCAGCATCTCATCAGCCAGGGACTTGTTCTATGTGCAGAAATGGCGGAGATCAGATTATCAATATGCTACCATGGCTGACAGAGCAGGAGTCGGCTAAATTCACAAGGAGCCTTCAGTAAGATTTTACTTACAAGCATTAGACAATCTACGCTACTCTCACATTCTGATCTAATGTTAGAACCATGCTTTTGATATGAAAATACCCTCTACCTTGATGATGGCCTACAGGCTTGAGAATATAGGACTTAGAGCTTCATGTTTTAAGCCGGGAGGACATGTGTCGCAGAGGCCATTTAACCTAGCCCAAAAACTCATAGTGTTTATTGATTATGTTAATGTTACTTTACAATACAGGGGAGTTTCTATATTTTTCTACTTGCTAACTACTGTGTATGCTCTGTCATTTGAACATCTCTTAGTTGAAGGTACAATGCGCTTATATTCATTGATAGCGATATGTATGTCTCTAACTTCTCTTAGTAATCACACTGCAGCACTGATAACATGTCCTGTAATGATTCTCTCTGCCTTATAATTTATGCAGCTAACACATACGACTTATCTATCTGCTCATCTATTTTATACAGTCCTCTTGAATATAGACTTCATTGTGACTTATGACTTATATAGTTTTGTGGCGTATATCATGTACCAGGCTATTTTGATCTTCATATTTGCAATGTTGTACTGGTGTATGTGTACGGCACAGAATTCTTTCTATTTTTAGATGCAGCAACAGTTTGTCTCCCGAACTTCTTTAATACTGGAGTAATTTGAAATACCTGCTCTTAATATATTATATGACTTAGCTGGAATCATTTTGGCTCTAATATTACGGGATCAACACTATAGCAATTACATCTGAGCTCACTTGTACGCAAGCATATACAGCGCCTATTTGCTGTTATATTCTCAATACATGGTCTGATAGATACTGTTGGGCCGTGTTAACTGGGAAGACACGGCTCGGCATGTCAGATAAACTAGGGATTTTAGTTGAGATATATATGCAATAGCTGACAGCGTACACTGTATTAGAAATGTATAGCTATGTGGGTGTCCGCTTTTTCTCTAGTTCTTTCATATGCCTAGTTATCTCCCCCTGTCTATATCCTACTCGGGAAACTACCCTTACTCCTGCATGCCCTAGCTTAAATTTGGTCACGTTATACATAGAGGAAAGGTCTATGTCGTAGTCTATCTTAAAGCTCTGAGGTCTTAATACATTCACCAATTTGTCATATTAATTGGCTCCGCCCCCCCCCCATCCCTTCTACTCTACTTAAAGTGGCTCTGGCCCACTGACTTCCCCCTCCCTCAAGCCAGACTACTACCCATGTATACTTATAAGTACCCTACTCGTATGATTGCATTCACCAGGTTTTTCAATTTGGAGATGTCTAACTTTCCATAATCTTAAACTATTCTACGCAATATCTATCTTGTCATTAGGATTCCTGAACACGTGTGCTTACTTTTTTATCTTGCCTTGTTATATATGGTGGTGGCTGGTTTATGTAGGATAAACTAAAAGAGGTCATTCCTACCCCTGCACAGGTTAGTTTGATAGTTTTCACTACCTTTTTGGTATTATTTAACATGAATACTTGATTTGCACCGTTCTCATCTTATGTACTAAGTATTGATACTGCTTTATATTTTGTATTTACCCTGTGTGGGTGGAACATTGTTTGTTACCTATGACTTTAACCTCAATAAAAAAATATTTTTCAAAAAAAAAAAAAAATGTTAATGGCTCAAAGGATGCAATTTTAACAGACTTTTGAATTTATTTCTGTTATCAATTTTACATTATTCTCTTGGTACCCTTTGTTGAAGAGCATACACTACTGGGAGCAGCTGGTGATTGGTTGCACACATATACCTCTTTTTATTGGCTCAACAGATGTGTTTAGCTCTGGAGTGGACTTCAGCTTTTCAGGGGTTAAGTACATAGTTATATGCAAACCATAGCTCAATAAAAAACACACACATTAGAGCATTGTCTTTGCAGCTTTGTATGTCCCTTTAATAAACTAAACTTTATTGATCAGAATCCTGAGCTCTCTATTTAAACTCTCAGCAGCACTATTAATCCTGTATCACATTTACTCTGCATAGGAAAGTGACTACTTGGTCTTTAGACATTTAGATAAACAAACACATATAAACATTCATACATATATACTGACCTACAGATATACATACATATATATATATACCTACAGATATACCTACATATATATGCACCTAATGATATACCTACATATATACTCACCTACAGATATACATACATATATACACGCCTACAGATATACCTACATATATATGCACCTAATGATATACCTACATATATACTCACCTACAGATATACCTACATATATATGCACCTAATGATATACCTACATATATACTCACCTACAGATATACATACATATATACATACCTACAGATATACCTACATATATATGCACCTAAAGATATACCTACATATATACTCACCTACAGATATACATACATATATACACACCTACAGATATACCTACATATATATGCACCTAAAGATATACCTACATATATACTCACCTACAGATATACCTACACATATACATACCTACAGATAAACCTACATATATACACACCTACAGATATACATACATATATACATACCTACAGATATACCTACATATATACACACCTAGAGATATACATACATATATACACACCTACAGATATACCTACATATATACTCACCTACAGATATACATACATATATACTCACCTACAGATATACCTACATATATACACACCTACAGATATACATACATATATACACACCTACAGATATACATACATATATACTCACCTACAGATATACCTACATATATACATACCTACAGATATACATACATATATACACACCTACAGATATACCTACATATATATGCACCTAAATATATACCTACATATATACTCACCTACAGATATACCTACATATATACACACCTACAGATATACATACATATATACTCACCTATAGATATACCTACATATATACATACCTACAGATATACATACATATATACACACCTACAGATATACCTACATATATATGCACCTAAAGATATACCTACATATATACTCACCTACAGATATACCTACACATATATACACACCTACAGATATACCTACATATATACATACCTACAGATATACATACCTACAGATATACATACATATATACACACCTACAGATATACCTACATATATATGCACCTAAAGATATACCTACATATATACTCACCTACAGATATACCTACACATATATACACACCTACAGATATACCTACATATATATGCACCTAAAGATATACCTACATATATACACACCTACAGATATACATACATATATACTCACCTATAGATATACCTACATATATACATACCTACAGATATACATACATATATACACACCTACAGATATACCTACATATATATGCACCTAAAGATATACCTACATATATACTCACCTACAGATATACCTACATATATACATACCGACAGATATACATACATATATATGCACCTACAGATATACATACATATATACATACCGACAGATATACATACATATATATGCACCTACAGATATACATACATATACACGCACCTACAGATATACATACAAATACACGCACCTACAGATATACATACATATATACACACCTACAGATATACATACATATATACTCATCTACATATATACACACCTACAGATATACATACATATATACACACCTACAGATATACCTACATATATATGCACCTAAATATATACCTACATATATACTCACCTACAGATATACCTACATATATACACACCTACAGATATACATACATATATACTCACCTATAGATATACCTACATATATACATACCGACAGATATACATACATATATACACACCTACAGATATACCTACATATATATGCACCTAAAGATATACCTACATATATACTCACCTACAGATATACCTACATATATACATACCGACAGATATACATACATATATACGCACCTACAGATATACATACATATATACATACCGACAGATATACATACATATATATGCACCTACAGATATACATACATATACACGCACCTACAGATATATATACATACATATATACACACCTACAGATATACATACATATATACTCATCTGCATATATACACACCTACAGATATACATACATATATACACACCTACAAATATACATACATATATACTCACCTACATATATACATACATATATACACACCTACAGATATACATACCATACCTGTACAGATATACATACATATATATATATATATATATATATATATATATATACACACCTACAGGTATACATATACACACACCTACAGAAACACACACACACATATATATATATATATATATATTTATATTTATATATATATATATATATATATATATATATAAAAGCAAAAGTAGAAAGCACTCACTGGACTGTAGACAGCAATTTACATCAAATAATATTTATTGTGACGTTTCGGGACCAACAGCGTGCCTTCCTCTGACAAACAACAAGTGAAAAAAACAAACTTTATAGACCCATACAACACTCCCCTGGGTGAACTGCCAATAAGAATGTGACGTGTGCAAAAGTTGAGCCATGTGTAAAACAAGCATAGGTCCCTATAATTAGGGAAAGATATAGTGAATAAGGTTTTAAATATGTAAATGTATATAAACTTATGCGTGATCTTATGTGAACAAACTACAAATATGTCTGATAGCCCCTAAAACATGACCGATCTACTGAAACTAATAAAAATTCTATATCGGACATCTCATAAAAGTAAAAACAACAAAGTGCCTGATAGGTGGGAAATGACATACCCCCGTAATTTGATAGGTCAGGCAGATTTGTCATCGGTAGACACGCCTTGTTCCATATTATTGGTCAATCATTCTGGAGACAACAAGCATTCTAATTAGCTAACTAGACGCAGATAAATACGTCAAGCCGTCACTCACAGCAGCAATATGAACGGTTGCCTTGGTGACCCAAGTAAACATTTCCGTATATCGCAACCTTACCCCATCTGTCAAACTCAATAATACACAAACGTCACGCCGCGACGCATACAAGCTCCGGCGGTTGTCCTGGCAACCAATCTCAACAACCACGTACAGTGGTAACCGAGCTAAATCACATCGCCCAAATACCGTCAATAGTTGTAGTGCCCACGATCGTACCGCCTCATCATCTTACCAAAAATAATGCTCTCAAACAAAAACCAAGATCATCGCCGTAACACCATAGCAAACCACTGCCCATCAGACTACCTTGTTGCCATAGCAACCCAAGCATAAACACCAACCCCCAATCGAGATCACGTTATGTTCTATATATAGCAAAATATAAGGGGTCCAAAGGCGCCTACCTGGCCATCACAATAGAGTTGTGGGAATAACAGCAAAAAGTAAAAAGGAACAATCGCTCACCAATATAGAAAAGTGCATCTACAATGTCCAAGTATGGGACCACACACCTGTGTTCCAGTCGCTCGAGCTGACCCATGATCGAAAACTAAACAAAAACATATCGAAAAAACACATATACATGAATAAACAATCCCTGCCACATTTCATGCCATAATATATAATACAAAACGTATAAAGCAATAATACTTATAAAGGGAACAGCAACCACCATCAGACAAACACAACATCTCTGTACCCTCCAAACAGAAGGGCAGACACGATCAGCAAAAATTATAACCACAGTGACAAAAGAAAAAGAAAAATGTGACCCCATAACGAGTAATCAGAAATCCAAATGGGTGACTCAAGATTGGAACCTGCACCCACCATGTCCATACTACTAGTGTGTAAGCCATACAATACCCCTGTGGCAGTTATGTATCCTAAACCACCAAATCTAAAAACTACCCGAAAGCATCTCCACCTATCTGTGGCCAACAACACAAAAAGAGCCTTCAACCACATGTGATAGCCGAATTCCATAAAAAATGGACGCTTAATCATCCCACAACCCTATATTATCAGGACCGTAACACATGTATAGGAGGCATATCAGACGCACAAAACTCATAATGTGTGTGATATGTGACCTGTGACTCTCCTAAAAACAGATTAAAAACAAAACACACCTCATATTTACATAAGTTGAAATAAAAAACTAATGAAAAAATGGAAAAATATGGAAAACAATATATTTGAAAAACTACATTCCATATAATAGAGGACATGTAAGCTCTACTAAGCTTTACCAGAAGAAATTAGAACAAAATGGGACAAACAGAGGACAACTAGAGAATGAAACTTAGACTCTCATTTCACCATCACCATGTAATGTATGGTGATAGATACAGGATCAATAGATCACTGGGCTCTCATAAGATCAATGGACTCTCATAAAACCTGTTCTTTATAGGAAGTTCTGCCATCCCGTTTGGATGTTGAGGCCTCTCGGGGCCAGTGTACATAGTTCATGAATCCAACGTGCTTCTTTTTGTAACAAGATCTTAGCTCTGTTTCCTCCTCGTCTTAAAACTGGCACGTGGTCAATGATTCTAAACCGTAGATCACTCACTGTGTGTCCTGCTTCTAGGAAGTGACGTGCCACCGGATGTTCTGCCTTCCCAGAATTTATCGCTGCTCTAATGCTCGACCGGTGATTCGCCATTCTCACTCTGGCATCGTCCGTCGTCTTTCCAGTATAGAATTTCCCGCAGGGGCAATTGAGAAGATATATGATAAACTGGGTTGTGCACATCAAAAAATACTTAATCTAATATCTTTTGCGACGATCAGGATGTTGAAATGTCGTGCCCGTGTGCATGCTGTTACAGGTTACACAACTAATGCATTTATAGCATCCCACCTTTTTCTTCAGCCAAGTTTGTTTATCATTTTTTGAAGAAATATCGGTCTTCATTAGCATGTCTCTCAAACTCTTGCCTCTACGGTATGCCAATCTTGGTGCCAACCAGTCAGCAAATGGCAATGTAGGATCACTCTGAAGAATTTTCCATTCCTCTTTGACTGCTTGAGCAATCTGATATTGGTCAGGATTATATGTTGTCACAAATGTAAGTTGGGGATTGGTTACGGAGTTTTGAATTTGTTGCTCATTTTGAGATGAGAGAGCCCGTTCCAATTGATTCTCTAGGTTCTTTTTATTATAACCTCGTTGGAGAAATCTTTGTGTCATTTCTGACATTTGCGTCTGCATCAGGTCGTCATCGGTATTGTTTCTTATTACCCTTTGGTATTGTACTTTCGGAATATTACATATGAGTGCTGGCTGATGGCAGCTCCTAGCGTGTAGCAGTGTGTTGCGATCTGTTTTCTTCCTAAACAGTGTGGTACCCAGTCCATTGGAGGTTTTGAATACTCTAACATCAAGAAAATCGACTGTGGCATTGTTGAACATATGTTGAAATTTGATAGTACTATCCATCCCATTCAGGGTATGGATCCAATTGTCCAACGCTTGTTCCCCATTTCTCCATATAAGGAACACGTCATCTATGTAACGGCAATAAAAAGAAATGGCATCCATTTCATACACCTTCATCTGGTTAGATTCATAATCAGCCATAAATAGATTGGCCAGCGATGGGGCCATGTTTGACCCCATCGCGGTCCCCTCTATCTGTAGATAAAAATTATTCTCAAAACGGAAGAAGTTATTTTCCAAGCATATCGTTAGGAGATCAACCATGACTTCTTCTGGAGGCCCCACATATGGACTCTTTCGCAGATGGTTAACTACAGCTGCAATCCCCAATTTGTGGGGGATAACCGTGTAAAGGCTGCATACATCCATCGTCACAAGGAGGTCCATTGGCTGTATATCCTTTAGTTGGATGATGGATCGAATGAAAGCATTAGAATCTTGTGTGTAAGATTTCATTCTCTTGACCATTGGTTGTAGATGGAAATCCAAAAATTCAGCAAGTGGTTGTAGGAGTGATCCCCTAGCCGAGACGATAGGCCTCCCTGGGGGATTATTGGGATCCTTATGGATTTTCAGTAGTGTGTAGATGATAGGTGTTATCGGATAGTCTCTTTTCAAGAATTTTTGCTCTTGTGTAGTAATACTCCCCATCTCACACCACCTGTCAAGTTTTTCATCAATGTATCTTTTCAATTGATTCGTTGGATCCGTTTGTAAAATCCTGTACGTCTTTTTGTCTGTTATTTGGCCCAAGAGTTCTATTCTATACTGTTGTAGATCCATCACGACCACCGCTCCACCCTTGTCTGCCGGGCGTATTATAATGGTCGTATCCTCAGTTAGTGATTTGAGTGCCTGTCTCTCATCCTTGGTTAGGTTGTCCATTCTTCTCCTATTAGGGATGTTTTTGGAGACTTGGCTCAGATAGTTTGTGTATGCGGTAATGGCTGGATTCTGTGATCTTGGATCAAATGTCCCAGGAGTACGGAAAGGTGTAATCTCACTATTGTCCATCTTGCAGAACTCTTTAAGTCTCAAATTCCTACCAAATTTTTTGTATATCGATATATGTATCAAATGGATTAGACTTTGTTGTCGGAACGAAAGATAAACCCTTGTTCAATAGGGAGGTCTCTGATTGCGACAGTGGTCTTGAGCTGATATTGAATACATTGTTCATCTCCTCTGTCGCAGAGGGCGGCGTGACATGCCCCCCCCCTCCTTGTATGTGGCCTGTGCCTCGTCCTAAAAAATGAACCGAGGGAGTATGTGATGAACTATATGAGGTACTGGTATTGCTTGTTCCTCTCATATTGTCCCACTGTTGGCCTCTACTTGCCCCTCTGGATCTCGTAGTGATGCCTCGGTATGTGGACTCTCCACTTGTAGTTGCCCTCTCTGAGTCTGAACTATCGCCAGAGCTGGTGTCCACCGTGTTAATGTTTCTTTTTGTGAACCTTCTCTCACGTCTGGATCTGAAGTTTTGTCTTTCATCTGGAGATAACATCCAGCGGTATACACTCTTATACGTATAATCTTGAGTTACTGTTTGAAGCTTCCGATTTTTAAACGCAATGAGTTCTTGTTTGTATAACTTGATTTGTAGTGTCAATTTATCAATCCAATCCACAGATTTATCTGATCTGAGTGTATTGAGTTGTTCAGCTTCAAAAGTTTGAATTTCAATTCTCACTTCTTGAAGTAATCGTCCAGCTTCTCTAATCACAAGGAGCATAAGGTCAAAAGAACATTTGTTGAGAATTTTGCACCAATTGGTACAGAACTCAGCATTAGATCTCCCAATAGTGGGGATGTTCTTTACCCTAAAGCCCCTTGGTATTAATCTTTTTTTATGATAATCGGATAAATATATTCCATGGAGGTTTAGATCTATTTCTCGTTGCTTAAGTTTCGCCAGGGTGTTATATAGAGACTGGCACGACTCCTCTGTTTGCTGTTCTTCAATGGAGCCAAATCTAATAGCTTCTGCATCTTCGTCTGTAAATGTAAAGATATCTTCATGTCTCTCCTCAGTGTTCTCACTCTGAGACACATTAGATGTTTCCATATTTCCACTGTTAAGTTCAGTCATAATGGTAGAAAATGAGGCACAGATGATGAGAAGGGCGATGTGATTTAGCTCGGTTACCACTGTACGTGGTTGTTGAGATTGGTTACCAGGACAACCGCCGGAGCTTGTATGCGTCGCGGCGTGATGTTTGTGTATTATTGAGTTTGACAGATGGGGTAAGGTTGCGATATACGGAAATGTTTACTTGGGTCACCAAGGCAACCGTTCATATTGCTGCTGTGAGTGACGGCTTGACGTATTTATCTGCGTCTAGTTAGCCAATTAGAATGCTTGTTGTCTCCAGAATGATTGACCAATAATATGGAACAAGGCTTGTCTACCGATGACAAATCTGCCTGACCTATCAAATTACGGGGGTATGTCATTTCCCACCTATCAGGCACTTTGTTGTTTTTACTTTTATGAGATGTCCGATATAGAATTTTTATTAGTTTCAGTAGATCGGTCATGTTTTAGGGGCTATCAGACATATTTGTAGTTTGTTCACATAAGATCACGCATAAGTTTATATACATTTACATATTTAAAACCTTATTCACTATATCTTTCCCTAATTATAGGGACCTATGCTTATTTTGCACACAGCTCAACTTTTGCACACGTCACATTCTTATTGGCAGTTCACCCAGGGGAGTGTTGTATGGGTCTATAAATGTTTGTTTTTTTCACTTGTTGTTTGTCAGAGGAAGGGACGCTGTTGGTCCCGAAACGTCACAATAAATATTATTTGATGTAAATTGCTGTCTACAGTCCAGTGAGTGCTTTCTACTTTTGCTTTTATATACCTGGCTACAGCACCCTGGCAAGGTGTAGTGTGTTGGTGAGAGTGCATATACTACAATGCATTTTTTTATATATATATATATATATATATATATATATATATATATATATATATATATATATATATCCATTCCTGGGATTCGGTAATATTTCAACTTGAAAACTACATTTGATTAATTATCTTACTATCACACATAATTAAGCACAAATCAAACTTCTAACAAATCATATTTTCCCACCTTAGGCAATAAAGCCATTTTATTATGTTCAGTTTTTTTCAGATCTGGACAACTTTTATTCTCAACCCCGTAACGGACAAAATGGTATTGGTTTAAAAAGAATTTTACACAAAACGTATTATAAAACAAGCATCTACCTACTACTCGTGTGTCCCTCATAAAAAATTAATACTTACATATGTAACTTTTATGATAATCTTCACATTTTTATGTATGAAAGTTTCAAATAAACAAATTGTGTGCCTGTGGTCTATTTTTTTTTTTTTTTTAATTTATCAATTTAGATGTTTAACTAAAATCACAACTTTATTGTGCTAGTCCTTAATATGTCAGGTGGTATTCAGCAAGAAATGCTTTCTTTTTTAATTCCCTTCCCTATTTTTACCCAAAAAATATTAATGTGACGGGGCTGAGAATAGTGTGACGGGGCTGAGACTAATGTGACAGAGCTAAGAATAGTGTGACAGGGCTGAGAATAATGTGACAAGGCTAAGAATAGTGTGACAGGGCTGAGAATAGTGTGACAGGGCTGAGAATAATGTGACAGGGCTGAGAATAATGTGACAGGGCTGAGAATAGTGTGACTGGGCTGAGAATAATGTGACAGGGCTGAGAATAGTGTGACTGGGCTGAGAATAATGTGACAGGGCTGAGAATAATGTGACAGGGCTGAGAATAATGTGTCGGGGCTGAGAATAGTGTGACAGGGCTGAGAATAGTGTGACAGGGCTGAGAATAATGTGACAGGGCTGAGAATAGTGTGACAGGGCTGAGAATAATGTGACAGGGCTGAGAATAATGTGACAGGGCTGAGAATAGTGTGACAGGGCTAAGAATAGTGTGACAGGGCTGAGAATAATGTGACAGGGCTGAGAATAGTGTGACAGGGCTGAGAATAGTGTGACAGGGCTAAGAATAGTGTGACAGGGCTGAGAATAGTGTGACTGGGCTGAGAATAATGTGACAGGGCTGAGAATAGTGTGACAGGGCTGAGAATAGTGTGACAGGGCTAAGAATAGTGTGACAGGGCTGAGAATAATGTGACAGGGCTGAGAATAATGTGTCGGGGCTGAGAATAATGTGACAGGGCTGAGAATAATGTGACAGGGCTGAGAATAATGTGTCGGGGCTGAGAATAATGTGATAGGGCTGAGAATAGTGTGACAAGGCTGAGAATAATGTGACAGGGCTGAGAATAATGTGACAGGGCTGAGAATAATGTGACAGGGCTGAGAATAGTGTGACTGGGCTGAGAATAGTGTGACAGGGCTGAGAATAATGTGACAGGGCTGAGAATAGTGTGACTGGGCTGAGAATAGTGTGACAGGGCTGAGAATAATGTGACAGGGCTGAGAATAATGTGATAGGGCTGAGAATAGTGTGACAAGGCTGAGAATAATGTGACAGGGCTGAGAATAGTGTGACAGGGCTGAGAATAATGTGACAGGGCTGAGAATAGTGTGACAGGGCTGAGAATAGTGTGACAGGGCTGAGAATAATGTGACAGGGCTGAGAATAATGTGACAGGGCTGAGAATAGTGTGACTGGGCTGAGAATAATGTGACGGGGCTGAGAATAATGTGACAGGGCTGAGAATAGTGTGACAGGGCTGAGAATAGTGTGACAGGGCTGAGAATAGTGTGACAGGGCTGAGAATAATGTGACAGGGCTGAGAATAGTGTGACAGGGCTGAGAATAATGTGACAGGGCTGAGAATAATGTGACAGGGCTGAGAATAATGTGACAGGGCTGAGAATAATGTGACAGGGCTGAGAATAGTGTGACAGGGCTGAGAATAGTGTGACAGGGCTGAGAATAGTGTGACTGGGCTGAGAATAGTGTGACTGGGCTGAGAATAGTGTGACAGGGCTGAGAATAGTGTGACAGGGCTGAGAATAGTGTGACAGGGCTAAGAATAATGTGACAGGGCTGAGAATAGTGTGACAGGGCTGAGAATAGTGTGACAGGGCTGAGAATAGTGTGACAGGGCTGAGAATAATGTGACAGGGCTGAGAATAATGTGACAGGGCTGAGAATAGTGTGACAGGGCTGAGAATAGTGTGACAGGGCTGAGAATAGTGTGACAGGGCTGAGAATAGTGTGACAGGGCTGAGAATAGTGTGACAGGGCTGAGAATAATGTGACAGGGCTGAGAATAGTGTGACAGGGCTGAGAATAGTGTGACAGGGCTGAGAATAATGTGACAGGGCTGAGAATAATGTGACAGGGCTGAGAATAATGTGACAGGGCTGAGAATAATGTGACAGGGCTGAGAATAGTGTGACAGGGCTGAGAATAGTGTGACAGGGCTAAGAATAGTGTGACAGGGCTGAGAATAGTGTGACAGGGCTGAGAATAGTGTGACAGGGCTGAGAATAATGTGACAGGGCTGAGAATAATGTGACAGGGCTGAGAATAGTGTGACAGGGCTAAGAATAGTGTGACAGGGCTGAGAATAGTGTGACAGGGCTGAGAATAGTGTGACAGGGCTGAGAATAATGTGACAGGGCTGAGAATAATGTGACAGGGCTGAGAATAGTGTGACAGGGCTGAGAATAGTGTGACAGGGCTAAGAATAGTGTGACAGGGCTGAGAATAGTGTGACTGGGCTGAGAATAATGTGACAGGGCTGAGAATAATGTGTCGGGGCTGAGAATAGTGTGACAGGGCTGAGAATAGTGTGACAGGGCTGAGAATAATGTGACAGGGCTGAGAATAGTGTGACAGGGCTGAGAATAATGTGACAGGGCTGAGAATAATGTGACAGGGCTGAGAATAGTGTGACAGGGCTAAGAATAGTGTGACAGGGCTGAGAATAATGTGACAGGGCTGAGAATAGTGTGACAGGGCTAAGAATAGTGTGACAGGGCTGAGAATAGTGTGACAGGGCTGAGAATAATGTGACAGGGCTGAGAATAGTGTGACAGGGCTGAGAATAGTGTGACAGGGCTGAGAATAGTGTGACAGGGCTGAGAATAGTGTGACTGGGCTGAGAATAGTGTGACAGGGCTGAGAATAGTGTGACTGGGCTGAGAATAATGTGACAGGGCTGAGAATAGTGTGACAGGGCTGAGAATAGTGTGACAGGGCTAAGAATAGTGTGACAGGGCTGAGAATAATGTGACAGGGCTGAGAATAATGTGTCGGGGCTGAGAATAATGTGACAGGGCTGAGAATAATGTGACAGGGCTGAGAATAGTGTGACAGGGCTGAGAATAATGTGACAGGGCTGAGAATAGTGTGACAGGGCTGAGAATAATGTGACAGGGCTGAGAATAGTGTGACAGGGCTGAGAATAATGTGACAGGGCTGAGAATAGTGTGACAGGGCTGAGAATAATGTGACAGGGCTAAGAATAGTGTGACAGGGCTGAGAATAGTGTGACAGGGCTGAGAATAGTGTGACTGGGCTGAGAATAGTGTGACAGGGCTGAGAATAATGTGTCGGGGCTGAGAATAATGTGACAGGGCTGAGAATAGTGTGACAGGGCTGAGAATAGTGTGACAGGGCTAAGAATAGTGTGACAGGGCTGAGAATAATGTGATAGGGCTGAGAATAGTGTGACAGGGCTGAGAATAGTGTGACTGGGCTGAGAATAATGTGACAGGGCTGAGAATAGTGTGACTGGGCTGAGAATAATGTGACAGGGCTGAGAATAATGTGACAGGGCTGAGAATAATGTGACAGGGCTGAGAATAATGTGACAGGGCTGAGAATAATGTGACAGGGCTGAGAATAATGTGACAGGGCTGAGAATAATGTGACAGGGCTGAGAATAGTGTGACTGGGCTGAGAATAGTGTGACTGGGCTGAGAATAATGTGACAGGGCTGAGAATAATGTGACAGGGCTGAGAATAGTGTGACAGGGCTGAGAATAGTGTGACTGGGCTGAGAATAATGTGACAGGGCTGAGAATAATGTGACAGGGCTGAGAATAATGTGACAGGGCTGAGAATAGTGTGACAGGGCTGAGAATAATGTGACAGGGCTGAGAATAATGTGACAGGGCTGAGAATAATGTGACAGGGCTGAGAATAATGTGACAGGGCTGAGAATAATGTGACAGGGCTGAGAATAATGTGTCGGGGCTGAGAATAATGTGACAGGGCTGAGAATAATGTGACAGGGCTGAGAATAGTGTGACAGGGCTGAGAATAATGTGACAGGGCTGAGAATAATGTGACAGGGCTGAGAATAATGTGACAGGGCTGAGAATAGTGTGACAGGGCTGAGAATAGTGTGACAGGGCTGAGAATAATGTGACAGGGCTGAGAATAATGTGACAGGGCTGAGAATAATGTGACAGGGCTGAGAATAATGTGACAGGGCTGAGAATAATGTGTCGGGGCTGAGAATAATGTGACAGGGCTGAGAATAATGTGACAGGGCTGAGAATAGTGTGACAGGGCTGAGAATAATGTGACAGGGCTGAGAATAATGTGACAGGGCTGAGAATAATGTGACAGGGCTGAGAATAGTGTGACTGGGCTGAGAATAATGTGACAGGGCTGAGAATAGTGTGACAGGGCTGAGAATAATCTGACAGGGCTGAGAATAATGTGACAGGGCTGAGAATAGTGTGACAGGGCTGAGAATAGTGTGACAGGGCTGAGAATAATGTGACAGGGCTGAGAATAGTGTGACAGGGCTGAGAATAATGTGACAGGGCTGAGAATAGTGTGACAGGGCTGAGAATAATGTGACAGGGCTGAGAATAGTGTGACAGGGCTGAGAATAATGTGACAGGGCTGAGAATAGTGTGACAGGGCTGAGAATAATGTGACAGGGCTGAGAATAGTGTGACAGGGCTGAGAATAATGTGACAGGGCTGAGAATAGTGTGACAGGGCTGAGAATAATGTGACAGGGCTGAGAATAGTGTGACTGGGCTGAGAATAGTGTGACAGGGCTGAGAATAGTGTGACAGGGCTGAGAATAGTGTGACAGGGCTGAGAATAGTGTGACAGGGCTGAGAATAGATGTGACAGGGCTGAGAATATGTGTCAGGGCTGAGAATAGTGTGACAGGGCTGAGAATAATGTGACAGGGCTGAGAATAGTGTGACAGGGCTGAGAATAGTTGTGACAGGGCTGAGAATACTGTGACAGGGCTGAGAATAGTGTGACAGGGCTTAGGAATAGTGTGACAGGGCTGAGAATAATGTGACAGGGCTGAGAATAGTGTGACAGGGCGAGAATAGTGTGACAGGGCTGAGAATAGTGTGACAGGGCTGAGAATAGTGTGACAGGGCTAAGAATAATGTGACAGGGCTGAGAATAGTGTGACAGGGCTTAGAATAATGTGACAGGGCTGAGAATAATGTGACAGGGCTGAGAATAATGTGACAGGGCTGAGAATAGTGTGACAGGGCTGAGAATAGTGTGACAGGGCTGAGAATAGTGTGACAGGGCTGAGAATAAGTGTGACAGGGCTGAGAATAATGTGACAGGGCTGAGAATAGTGTGACAGGGCTGAGAATAGTGTGACAGGGCTGAGAATAATGTGACAGGGCTGAGAATAGTGTGACAGGGCTGAGAATAATGTGACAGGGCTGAGAATAGTGTGACAGGGCTGAGAATAGTGTGACAGGGCTGAGAATAGTGTGACAGGGCTGAGAATAATGTGACAGGGCTGAGAATAATGTGACAGGGCTGAGAATAATGTGACAGGGCTGAGAATAGTGTGACAGGGCTGAGAATAATGTGACAGGGCTGAGAATAGTGTGACAGGGCTGAGAATAATGTGACAGGGCTGAGAATAGTGTGACAGGGCTGAGAATAATGTGACAGGGCTGAGAATAATGTGACAGGGCTGAGAATAGTGTGACAGGGCTGAGAATAGTGTGACAGGGCTGAGAATAATGTGACAGGGCTGAGAATAATGTGACAGGGCTGAGAATAGTGTGACAGGGCTGAGAATAGTGTGACTGGGCTGAGAATAATGTGACAGGGCTGAGAATAATGTGACAGGGCTAAGAATAATGTGACAGGGCTGAGAATAGTGTGACAGGGCTGAGAATAATGTGACAGGGCTGAGAATAGTGTAACAGGACTGAGAATAATGTGACAGGGCTGAGAATAGTGTGACAGGGCTGAGAATAATGTGACAGGGCTGAGAATAGTGTGACAGGGCTGAGAATAATGTGACAGGGCCTGAGAATAATGTGACAGGGCTGAGAATAGTGTGACAGGGCTGAGAATAGTGTGACAGGGCTGAGAATAGTGTGACAGGGCTGAGAATAGTGTGACAGGGCTGAGAATAGTGTGACAGGGCTGAGAATAATGTGACAGGGCTGAGAATAGTGTGACAGGGCTGAGAATAATGTGACAGGGCTGAGAATAATGTGACAGGGCTGAGAATAGTGTGACAGGGCTGAGAATAATGTGACAGGGCTGAGAATAATGTGACAGGGCTGAGAATAGTGTGACAGGGCTGAGAATAATGTGACAGGGCTGAGAATAATGTGACAGGGCTGAGAATAGTGTGACAGGGCTGAGAATAATGTGACAGGGCTGAGAATAGTGTGACAGGGCTGAGAATAGTGTGACAGGGCTGAGAATAGTGTGACAGGGCTGAGAATAGTGTGACAGGGCTGAGAATAATGTGACAGGGCTGAGAATAGTGTGACAGGGCTGAGAATAGTGTGACAGGGCTGAGAATAATGTGACAGGGCTGAGAATAATGTGACAGGGCTGAGAATAGTGTGACAGGGCTGAGAATAGTGTGACAGGGCTGAGAATAATGTGACAGGGCTGAGAATAATGTGACAGGGCTGAGAATAGTGTGACAGGGCTGAGAATAATGTGACAGGGCTGAGAATAGTGTGACAGGGCTGAGAATATTGTGACAGGGCTGAGAATAATGTGACAGGGCTGAGAATAATGTGACAGGGCTGAGAATAGTGTGACAGGGCTGAGAATAGTGTGACAGGGCTGAGAATAGTGTGACAGGGCTGAGAATAATGTGACAGGGCTGAGAATAGTGTGACAGGGCTGAGAATAGTGTGACAGGGCTGAGAATAGTGTGACAGGGCTGAGAATAATGTGACAGGGCTGAGAATAATGTGACTAGGGCTGAGAATAGTGTGACAGGGCTGAGAATAGTGTGACAGGGCTAAGAATAAGTGTGACAGGGCTGAGAATAGTGTGACAGGGCTGAGATAGTGTGACAGGGCTGAGAATAGTGTGACAGGGCTGAGAATAGTGTGACAGGGCTGAGAATAGTGTGACAGGGCTAAGAATAATGTGACAGGGCTAAGAATAATGTGACAGGGCTAAGAATAATGTGACAGGGCTGAGAATAGTGTGACAGGGCTGAGAATAATGTGACAGGGCTGAGAATAGTGTAACAGGGCTGAGAATAATGTGACAGGGCTGAGAATAGTGTGACAGGGCTGAGAATAATGTGACAGGGCTGAGAATAGTGTGACAGGGCTGAGAATAATGTGACAGGGCTGAGAATAATGTGACAGGGCTGAGAATAGTGTGACAGGGCTGAGAATAGTGTGACAGGGCTGAGAATAGTGTGACAGGGCTGAGAATAGTGTGAACAGGGCTGAGAATAGTGTGACAGGGCTGAGAATAATGTGACAGGGCTAAGAATAGTGTGACAGGGCTGAGAATAGTGTGACAGGGCTAAGAATAGTGTGACAGGGCTGAGAATAGTGTGACAGGGCTGAGAATAGTGTGACAGGGCTGAGAATAATGTGACAGGGCTGAGAATAGTGTGACAGGGCTGAGAATAGTGTGACAGGGCTGAGAATAGTGTGACAGGGCTGAGAATAGTGTGACAGGGCTGAGAATAATGTGACAGGGCTGAGAATAGTGTGACAGGGCTGAGAATAGTGTGACAGGGCTGAGAATAATGTGACAGGGCTGAGAATAGTGTGACAGGGCTAAGAATAGTGTGACAGGGCTGAGAATAGTGTGACAGGGCTGAGAATAGTGTGACAGGGCTGAGAATAGTGTGACAGGGCTGAGAATAATGTGACAGGGCTGAGAATAGTGTGACAGGGCTAAGAATAATGTGACAGGGCTGAGAATAGTGTGACAGGGCTGAGAATAGTGTGACAGGGCTGAGAATAGTGTGACAGGGCTGAGAATAGTGTGACAGGGCTGAGAATAGTGTGACAGGGCTGAGAATAGTGTGACAGGGCTGAGAATAGTGTGACAGGGCTGAGAATAGTGTGACAGGGCTGAGAATAATGTGACAGGGCTGAGAATAGTGTGACAGGGCTAAGAATAATGTGACAGGGCTGAGAATAGTGTGACAGGGCTGAGAATAATGTGACAGGGCTGAGAATAGTGTGACAGGGCTGAGAATAATGTGACAGAGCTGAGAATAATGTGACAGGGCTGAGAATAGTGTGACAGGGCTAAGAATAATGTGACAGGGCTGAGAATAGTGTGACTGGGCTGAGAATAATGTGACAGGGCTGAGAATAGTGTGACAGGGCTGAGAATAGTGTGACAGGGCTGAGAATAGTGTGACAGGGCTGAGAATAATGTGACAGGGCTGAGAATAGTGTGACAGGGCTAAGAATAGTGTGACAGGGCTGAGAATAGTGTGACAGGGCTGAGAATAGTGTGACAGGGCTGAGAATAGTGTGACAGGGCTGAGAATAGTGTGACAGGGCTAAGAATAGTGTGACAGGGCTGAGAATAATGTGACAGGGCTAAGAATAGTGTGACAGGGCTGAGAATAGTGTGACAGGGCTGAGAATAGTGTGACAGGGCTGAGAATAATGTGACAGGGCTAAGAATAGTGTGACAGGGCTAAGAATAATGTGACAGGGCTGAGAATAGTGTGACTGGGCTGAGAATAGTGTGACAGGGCTGAGAATAGTGTGACAGGGCTGAGAATAATGTGACAGGGCTGAGAATAATGTGACAGGGCTGAGAATAGTGTGACAGGGCTGAGAATAGTGTGACAGGGCTGAGAATAATGTGACAGGGCTGAGAATAGTGTGACAGGGCTGAGAATAGTGTGACAGGGCTGAGAATAATGTGACAGGGCTAAGAATAATGTGACAGGGCTGAGAATAGTGTGACTGGGCTGAGAATAATGTGACGGGGCTGAGAATAGTGTGACAGGGCTGAGAATAGTGTGACAGGGCTGAGAATAGTGTGACAGGGCTGAGAATAATGTGACAGGGCTAAGAATAGTGTGACAGGGCTGAGAATAGTGTGACAGGGCTAAGAATAATGTGACAGGGCTGAGAATAATGTGACAGGGCTAAGAATAATGTGACAGGGCTGAGAATAGTGTGACTGGGCTGAGAATAATGTGACGGGGCTGAGAATAGTGTGACAGGGCTGAGAATAGTGTGACAGGGCTGAGAATAGTGTGACAGGGCTGAGAATAGTGTGACTGGGCTGAGAATAATGTGACAGGGCTGAGAATAATGTGACAGGGCTGAGAATAATGTGACAGGGCTAAGAATAGTGTGACAGGGCTGAGAATAATGTGACAGGGCTGAGAATAATGTGACAGGGCTGAGAATAATGTGACAGGGCTGAGAATAATGTGACAGGGCTGAGAATAATGTGACAGGGCTGAGAATAATGTGACAGGGCTGAGAATAATGTGACAGGGCTGAGAATAATGTGACAGGGCTGAGAATAGTGTGACAGGGCTGAGAATAATGTGACAGGGCTGAGAATAATGTGACAGGGCTGAGAATAATGTGACAGGGCTGAGAATAGTGTGACAGGGCTGAGAATAATGTGACAGGGCTAAGAATAGTGTGCTTGGCTGAGAATAATGTGACAGGGCTGAGAATAGTGTGACAGGGCTGAGAATAGTGTGACAGGGCTGAGAATAGTGTGACAGGGCTAAGAATAGTGTGACAGGGCTGAGAATAGTGTGACAGGGCTGAGAATAGTGTGACAGGGCTGAGAATAGTGTGACAGGGCTGAGAATAGTGTGACAGGGCTGAGAATAGTGTGACAGGGCTGAGAATAGTGTGACAGGGCTGAGAATAGTGTGACAGGGCTGAGAATAGTGTGACAGGGCTGAGAATAGTGTGACAGGGCTGAGAATAGTGTGACAGGGCTGAGAATAATGTGACAGGGCTGAGAATAGTGTGACAGGGCTAAGAATAATGTGACAGGGCTGAGAATAGTGTGACAGGGCTGAGAATAATGTGACAGGGCTGAGAATAGTGTGACAGGGCTGAGAATAATGTGACAGAGCTGAGAATAATGTGACAGGGCTGAGAATAGTGTGACAGGGCTAAGAATAATGTGACAGGGCTGAGAATAGTGTGACAGGGCTGAGAATAGTGTGACTGGGCTGAGAATAATGTGACAGGGCTGAGAATAGTGTGACAGGGCTGAGAATAATGTGACAGGGCTGAGAATAGTGTGACAGGGCTAAGAATAGTGTGACAGGGCTGAGAATAGTGTGACAGGGCTCAGAATAGTGTGACAGGGCTGAGAATAGTGTGACAGGGCTAAGAATAGTGTGACAGGGCTGAGAATAATGTGACAGGGCTAAGAATAGTGTGACAGGGCTGAGAATAATGTGACAGGGCTGAGAATAGTGTGACAGGGCTGAGAATAATGTGACAGGACTGAGAATAGTGTGACAGGGCTAAGAATAGTGTGACAGGGCTGAGAATAGTGTGACAGGGCTGAGAATAATGTGACAGGGCTGAGAATAGTGTGACAGGGCTGAGAATAGTGTGACAGGGCTGAGAATAGTGTGACAGGGCTGAGAATAATGTGACAGGGCTGAGAATAGTGTGACAGGGCTAAGAATAATGTGACAGGGCTGAGAATAATGTGACAGGGCTGAGAATAATGTGATAGGGCTGAGAATAATGTGACAGGGCTGAGAATAATGTGACAGGGCTGAGAATAGTGTGACAGGGCTGAGAATAATGTGACAGGGCTGAGAATAGTGTGACAGGGCTGAGAATAATGTGACAGGGCTGAGAATAGTGTGACAGGGCTGAGAATAATGTGACAGGGCTAAGAATAGTGTGACAGGGCTGAGAATAGTGTGACAGGGCTGAGAATAGTGTGACAGGGCTAAGAATAATGTGACAGGGCTGAGAATAGTGTGACAGGGCTAAGAATAGTGTGACAGGGCTGAGAATAATGTGATAGGGCTGAGAATAGTGTGACAGGGCTGAGAATAGTGTGACAGGGCTAAGAATAGTGTGACAGGGCTGAGAATAGTGTGACAGGGCTGAGAATAGTGTGACAGGGCTGAGAATAATGTGACAGGGCTGAGAATAATGTGACAGGGCTAAGAATAGTGTGACAGGGCTGAGAATAGTGTGACAGGGCTGAGAATAATGTGACAGGGCTGAGAATAGTGTGACAGGGCTGAGAATAATGTGACAGGGCTGAGAATAATGTGACAGGGCTGAGAATAATGTGACAGGGCTGAGAATAGTGTGACAGGGCTGAGAATAATGTGACAGGGCTGAGAATAGTGTGACAGGGCTGAGAATAGTGTGACAGGGCTGAGAATAGTGTGACAGGGCTGAGAATAGTGTGACAGGGCTGAGAATAGTGTGACAGGGCTGAGAATAATGTGACAGGGCTGAGAATAATGTGACAGGGCTGAGAATAGTGTGACAGGGCTGAGAATAATGTGACAGGGCTGAGAATAGTGTGACAGGGCTGAGAATAGTGTGACAGGGCTGAGAATAGTGTGACAGGGCTAAGAATAGTGTGACAGGGCTGAGAATAATGTGACAGGGCTGAGAATAATGTGACAGGGCTGAGAATAATGTGACAGGGCTGAGAATAATGTGACAGGGCTGAGAATAGTGTGATAGGGCTGAGAATAGTGTGACAGGGCTGAGAATAATGTGACAGGGCTGAGAATAATGTGACAGGGCTGAGAATAGTGTGACAGGGCTGAGAATAATGTGACAGGGCTGAGAATAGTGTGACAGGGCTGAGAATAATGTGACAGGGCTGAGAATAATGTGACAGGGCTGAGAATAGTGTGACTGGGCTGAGAATAGTGTGACAGGGCTGAGAATAGTGTGACAGGGCTGAGAATAATGTGACAGGGCTGAGAATAGTGTGACAGGGCTGAGAATAGTGTGACAGGGCTGAGAATAATGTGACAGGGCTGAGAATAGTGTGACAGGGCTGAGAATAATGTGACAGGGCTAAGAATAATGTGACAGGGCTGAGAATAGTGTGACAGGGCTGAGAATAATGTGACAGGGCTGAGAATAATGTGACTGGGCTGAGAATAGTGTGACAGGGCTGAGAATAATGTGACAGGGCTGAGAATAGTGTGACTGGGCTGAGAATAGTGTGACAGGGCTGAGAATAATGTGACAGGGCTGAGAATAGTGTGACTGGGCTGAGAATAGTGTGACAGGGCTGAGAATAGTGTGACAGGGCTGAGAATAGTGTGACTGGGCTGAGAATAGTGTGACAGGGCTGAGAATAATGTGACAGGGCTGAGAATAATGTGACAGGGCTGAGAATAGTGTGACAGGGCTGAGAATAGTGTGACAGGGCTGAGAATAGTGTGACAGGGCTGAGAATAGTGTGACAGGGCTGAGAATAGTGTGACAGGGCTGAGAATAGTGTGACAGGGCTAAGAATAGTGTGACAGGGCTGAGAATAGTGTGACAGGGCTGAGAATAGTGTGACAGGGCTGAGAATAGTGTGACAGGGCTGAGAATAGTGTGACAGGGCTGAGAATAGTGTGACAGGGCTGAGAATAGTGTGACTGGGCTGAGAATAATGTGACAGGGCTGAGAATAATGTGACAGGGCTGAGAATAGTGTGACTGGGCTGAGAATAATGTGACAGGGCTAAGAATAGTGTGACAGGGCTGAGAATAGTGTGACTGGGCTGAGAATAGTGTGACAGGGCTAAGAATAGTGTGACAGGGCTAAGAATAGTGTGACAGGGCTGAGAATAGTGTGACAGGGCTGAGAATAGTGTGACAGGGCTGAGAATAGTGTGACAGGGCTGAGAATAATGTGACAGGGCTGAGAATAATGTGACAGGGCTGAGAATAATGTGACAGGGCTGAGAATAGTGTGACAGGGCTGAGAATAATGTGACAGGGCTGAGAATAATGTGACAGGGCTGAGAATAGTGTGACAGGGCTGAGAATAGTGTGACAGGGCTGAGAATAATGTGACAGGGCTAAGAATAATGTGACAGGGCTGAGAATAGTGTGACAGGGCTGAGAATAGTGTGACAGGGCTGAGAATAGTGTGACAGGGCTGAGAATAGTGTGACAGGGCTGAGAATAATGTGACAGGGCTAAGAATAATGTGACAGGGCTAAGAATAGTGTGACAGGGCTGAGAATAATGTGACGGGGCTGAGAATAGTGTGACAGGGCTGAGAATAGTGTGACAGGGCTGAGAATAATGTGACAGGGCTAAGAATAGTGTGACAGGGCTAAGAATAGTGTGATAGGGCTGAGAATAGTGTGACAGGGCTAAGAATAGTGTGACAGGGCTGAGAATAGTGTGACAGGGCTGAGAATAATGTGATAGGGCTGAGAATAGTGTGACAGGGCTGAGAATAATGTGACAGGGCTGAGAATAGTGTGACAGGGCTGAGAATAGTGTGACAGGGCTGAGAATAGTGTGACAGGGCTGAGAATAGTGTGACAGGGCTGAGAATAGTGTGACAGGGCTAAGAATAGTGTGACAGGGCTGAGAATAGTGTGACAGGGCTGAGAATAGTGTGACAGGGCTGAGAATAGTGTGACAGGGCTGAGAATAGTGTGACAGGGCTGAGAATAGTGTGACAGGGCTGAGAATAATGTGACAGGGCTGAGAATAGTGTGACTGGGCTGAGAATAATGTGACAGGGCTGAGAATAGTGTGACAGGGCTGAGAATAATGTGACAGGGCTGAGAATAGTGTGACAGGGCTGAGAATAATGTGACAGGGCTGAGAATAATGTGACAGGGCTGAGAATAGTGTGACAGGACTGAGAATAGTGTGACAGGGCTGAGAATAGTGTGACTGGGCTGAGAATAATGTGACAGGGCTGAGAATAGTGTGACAGGGCTGAGAATAGTGTGATAGGGCTGAGAATAGTGTGACAGGGCTGAGAATAGTGTGACAGGGCTGAGAATAATGTGACAGGGCTGAGAATAGTGTGACAGGGCTGAGAATAATGTGACAGGGCTGAGAATAGTGTGACAGGGCTGAGAATAATGTGACTGGGCTGAGAATAATGTGACAGGGCTGAGAATAGTGTGACAGGGCTGAGAATAGTGTGATAGGGCTGAGAATAGTGTGACTGGGCTGAGAATAGTGTGACAGGGCTGAGAATAGTGTGACAGGGCTGAGAATAGTGTGACTGGGCTGAGAATAATGTGACAGGGCTGAGAATAGTGTGATAGGGCTGAGAATAGTGTGACAGGGCTGAGAATAGTGTGATAGGGCTGAGAATAGTGTGACTGGGCTGAGAATAATGTGACAGGGCTGAGAATAGTGTGACAGGGCTGAGAATAGTGTGACTGGGCTGAGAATAATGTGACAGGGCTGAGAATAGTGTGACAGGGCTGAGAATAATGTGACAGCCCTGTCACATTATTCTCAGCCCTGTCACATTATTCTCAGCCCTGTCACACTATTCTCAGCCCTGTCACACTATTCTCAGCCCTGTCACACTATTCTCAGCCCTAATTCGGAAAAATTTGAATCGATTCGGTTCGGATTTGTTTCGGATTCATTCGGATTCGAATAAATTCGGTTCGGATTTGTTTCGGATTCATTCGGATTCGAATAAATTCGGCTGGATTCGGTTCGATTCGGTTCGGAAATTCGGAATTTCGGTAAGTGTTAGGTGGGATTAGACTAGTATTATGTACTGTACATTAGGTGTAACCCATAGCAGAGTGATATAACCTAATATACTGTACAATACTAGTGTAATCCATGGCCATCCGAATCTACCGAATAAATCCGAAGTTATTCGGATTTATTCGGTAGATTCGGCGCTATTTTAATTCGGAGATTCGGTTCGATCCGAATCTCCGAATTTGCCGAATTTTCCGAATTTCCGAATCGGACCGAACCGAATCGCACATGTCTAATTATAAAATCGAATCTAAAATTTTGGGATAAGCTTTGTAACCTTCCATCTATTGCACCTCATCCCTCGCCATCACACTCACTGAGAGGATTGCTATTGTCACTACCTGACTCTCATCCTAATCTATGGCTTGCTTTGGGTCTAACCAAAATAGCAGATCTCTATGTAGGAGATAAATTACTCACTTTCCAAGGTTTCCTCCAGAGGTTTAGTCCACCCCCCCTCTTACACTTTGAGTTCTGGAGACTACGTAGCCTCCTCATATCGTGGGGCTTTGATAAAGGCCCTCTGAGAACCAAAACTGTCTGGGAGGTAAGATGGGACTCCCCGTCTCCTCCTACCAGACTCCTATCTATCTCATATCTTGTACTCATGAATCCTCCAGTTTTTTATAAATCCCCCCCAATAAGACACTGGGAATCTTCCTTAGCGGTTTCGCATGAACCGCAGCAATGGCGGGTTGCGGCCCAACTCACCAAAAAAGCTATACACTGTACAACTTTGTACGAGTTGTTTCTCAAGGTTTTGCTTCAATGGCATATGACGCCTATCCGCCTATTTAAAATTTTGCCCATTAACTCCCCTAAGTGTTGGAAGGGATGCGAGGACTTGGGAACCCCCCCCCGCATATTTGGTGGTCATGTCCACAGATCCAGCCGCTCTGGCAGAAGGCAATCCAATATTGTACTTCAGGGGGCATCCATATACCCATATCATCAAGTATATGTCTATTTCACATTTTGCCCATGCAGTTGACTCTGTCTCAGAAATTGTTTTGTATCTACCTATTCTTAGCCGTCAAACTAGTTATAGCCCGTATGTGGCTTCAGCGTGTTTCACCCTCTTGGGAACAAGTGGTTGACATCTTAAAATTTGTTAAGAAACTGGAATCCTATATCTCCCACATTCATGGGTCAGAAGACCTCCAGATCAAAATCTGGGCATACGACCTAGAGTAACTCTTGCTGCAAACACTATGGGAAACTCATACGGCTAGATTTAGAGTTTTGTCGGTAACGACCCGCGTAGCTAACGCTGGCTTTTTTCTGGCCGCACCTTTTAAATAACTCTGGTATTGAGAGTCCACAGAATGGCTGCGTTAGGCTCCAAAAAAGGAGCGTACAGGCATATTTAACGCCACTGCAACTCTCGATACCAGAGTTTCTTACGGAAGCGGCCAGCTTCAAAAACGTGCTTGTGCACGATTCACCCATAGAAAACAATGGGGCTGTTTGAGCTGAAAAAAAACCTAACACCTGCAAAAAAGTCGCGTTCAGCTCCTAACGCAGCCCCATTGTTTGCTATGGGGAAACACTTCCTACATCTGCACCTAACACTCTAACATGTACCCCGAGTCTAAACACCCCTAACCTTACACTTATTAACCCCTAATCTGCCGCTCCGTAAACCGCCGCTACTTACATTATCCCTATGTACCCCTAATCTGCTGCCCTAACATCGCCGACCCCTATATTATATTTATTAACCCCTAATATGCCCCCCACAACGTCGCCTCCACCTGCCTACACTTATTAACCCCTAATCTGCCGAGCGGACCGCACCGCTATTATTATTATAGTTATTAACCCCTAATCCGCCTCACTAACCCTATAATAAATAGTATTAACCCCTAATCTGCCCTCCCTAACATCGCCGACACCTAACTTCAAACATTAACCCCTAATCTGCCGACTGGAGCTCACCGCTATTCTAATAAATGTATTAACCCCTACAGCTAAGTCTAACCCTAACACTAACACCCCCCTAAGTTAAATATAATTTAAATCTAACGAAATTAATTAACTCTTAATAAATAAATTATTCCTATTTAAATCTAAATACTTACCTGTAAAATAAACCCTAATATAGCTACAATATAAATTCTAATTATATTATAGCTATTTTAGGATTTATATTTATTTTACAGGTAACTTTGTATTTATTTTAACCAGGTACAATAGCTATTAAATAGTTAAGAACTATTTAATAGCTAAAATAGTTAAAATAATTACAAAATTACCTGTAAAATAAATCCTAACCTAAGTTACAATTAAACCTAACACTACACTATCAATAAATTAATTAAATACAATACCTACAATTACCTACAATTAAACCTAACACTACACTATCAATAAATGAATTAAATACAATATCTACAAATAAATACAATGAAATAAACTAACTAAAGTACAAAAAATAAAAAAGAACTAAGTTACAAAAAATAAAAAAATATTTACAAACATTAGAAAAATATTACAACAATTTTAAACTAATTACACCTACTCTAAGCCCCCTAATAAAATAACAAAGACCCCCAAAATAAAAAATGCCCTACCCTATTCTAAATTACAAAAGTTCAAAGCTCTTTTACCTTACCAGCCCTGAACAGGGCCCTTTGCGGGGCATGCCCCAAAGAATTCAGCTCTTTTGCCTGTAAAAAAAAACATACAATACCCCCCCAACATTACAACCCACCACCCACATACCCCTAATCTAACCCAAACCCCCCTTAAATAAACCTAACACTAAGCCCCTGAAGATCTTCCTACCTTGTCTTCACCATGCCAGGTACCACCGATCGTTCCAGGCTCCGAAATGTTCATCCAAGCCCAAGCGGGGGCTAGACATCCATCATTCGACGGCTGAAGAAGTCCAGAAGAGGGTCCAAAGTCTTCATCCTATCCGGGAAGAAGAGTAGATCCGGACCGGCAACCATCTTCTTCCAAGCGGCATCTTCTATCTTCATCCGATGAGGACCGGCTCCATCTTGAAGACCTCCATCGTGGATCCATCCTTCTTCTCCGACGACTTCCCGACGAATGACGGTTCCTTTAAGGGACGTCATCCAAGATGGCGTCCCTCGAATTCCGATTGGCTGATAGGATTCTATCAGCCAATCGGAATTAAGGTAGGAAAATCCGATCAGCCAATCAGATTGAGCTCGCATTCTATTGGCTGTTCCGATCAGCCAATAGAATGCGAGCTCAATCTGATTGGCTGATTGAATCAGCCAATCGGATTGAACTTGATTCTGATTGGCTGATTCCATCAGCCAATCAGAATTTTCCTACCTTAATTCCTATTGGCTGATAGAATCCTATCAGCCAATCGGAATTCGAGGGACGCCATCTTGGATGACGTCCCTTAAAGGAACCGTCATTCGTCGGGAAGTTGTCGGAGAAGAAGGATGGATCCGCGATGGAGGTCTTCAAGATGGAGCCGGTCCTCATCGGATGAAGATAGAAGATGCCGCTTGGAAGAAGATGGTTGCCGGTCCGGATCTACTCTTCTTCCCGGATAGGATGAAGACTTTGGAGCCTCTTCTGGACTTCTTCAGCCGTCGGATGATGGATGTCTAGCCCCCGCTTGGGCTTAGATGAAGATTTCGGAGCCTGGAACGATCAGTGATACCTGGCATGGTGAAGACAAGGTAGAAAGATCTTCAGGGGCTTAGTGTTAGGTTTATTTAAGGGGGGTTTGGGTTAGATTAGGGGTATGTGGGTGGTGGGTTGTAATGTTGAGGGGGGGGGGTATTGTATGTTTTTTTTTACAGGCAAAAGAGCTGAATTCTTTGGGGCATGCCCCGCAAAGGGCCCTGTTCAGGGCTGGTAAGGTAAAAGAGCTTTGAACTTTAGTAATTTAGAATAGGGTAGGGCATTTTTTTATTTTGGGGGTCTTTGTTATTTTATTAGGGGGCTTAGAGTAGGTGTAATTAGTTTAAAATTGTTGTAATATTTTTCTGATGTTTGTAAATATTTTTTTATTTTTTGTAACTTAGTTCTTTTTTATTTTTTGTACTTTAGTTAGTTTATTTCATTGTATTTATTTGTAAATATTGTATTTAATTAATTTATTGATAGTGTAGTGTTAGGTTTAATTGTAGGTAATTGTAGGCATTTTATTTATTTAATTTATTGATAGTGTAGTGTTAGGTTTAATTGTAACTTAGGTTAGGATTTATTTTACAGGTAATTTTGTAATTATTTTAACTAATTTAGCTATTAAATAGTTCTTAACTATTTAATAGCTATTGTACCTGGTTAAAATAAATACAAAGTTACCTGTAAAATAAATATAAATCCTAAAATAGCTATAATATAATTATAATTTATATTGTAGCTATATTAGGGTTTATTTTACAGGTAAGTATTTAGCTTTAAATAGGAATAATTTATTTAATAAGAGTTAATTTATTTTGTTAGATTTAAATTATATTTAACTTAGGGGGGTGTTAGGGTTAGACTTAGCTTTAGGGGTTAATCCATTTATTAGAATAGCGGCGAGATTCGGTCGGCAGATTAGGGGTTAATAATTGAAGTTAGGTGTCGGCGATGTTAGGGAGGGCAGATTAGGGGTTAATACTATTTATTATAGGGTTATTGAGGCGGGAGTGAGGCGGATTAGGGGTTAATAACTTTATTATAGTAGCGGTGAGATCCGCTCAGCAGATTAGGAGTTAATAAGTGTAGGCAGGTGGAGGCAACGTTGAGGGGGGCAGATTAGGGGTTAATAAATATAATATAGGGGTCAGCGGTGTTAGGGGCAGCAGATTAGGGGTACATAGCTATAATGTAGGTGGCGGCTCTTTGCGGTCGGCAGATTAGGGGTTAATTATTGTAGGTAGCTGGCAGCGACGTTGTGGGGGGCAGGTTAGGGGTTAATAAATATAATATAGGGGTCGGCGGTGTTAGGGGCAGCAGATTAGGGGTACATAAGTATAACGTAGGTGGCGGTCGGCAGATTAGGGGTTAAAAAAATTTAATCGAGTGGCGGCGATGTGGGGGGACCTCGGTTTAGGGGTACATAGGTAGTTTATGGGTGTTAGTGTACTTTAGAGTACAGTAGTTAAGAGCTTTATGAACCGGCATTAGCCCAGAAAGCTCTTAACTACTGACTTTTTTCTGCGGCTTGAGTTTTGTCGTTAGATTTCTAATGCTCACTTCAGACACGACTCTAAATACCGGAGTTAGAAAGATCCCATTGAAAATATAGGATACGCAAATGACGTAAGGGGATCTGCGGTATGGAAAAGTCGCGGCTGAAAAGTGAGCGTTAGACCCTTTCCTGACTGACTCCAAATACCGGCGGTAGCCTAAAACCAGCGTTAGGAGCCTCTAACGCTGGTTTTCACGGCTACCGCCAAACTCCAAATCTAGGCCTTAGTTCCTTGTTACTGTACTTCTCTAAAACTATACGAACACTCTTACCCATTCAGGCCCCCATCCCCTTCCCTAGAATTAATCCACTCCCCTCTTGTCTCTCTCCTAAATTCCCCCCCCCCCATACACTCCCCCCTGTTTTTTTTTTTGTTTTGTTTTTTCTCCTTTCCCCCTATTTGTACCCCTAATCTGCTGCCCCTAACACCGCTGACCCCTATATTATATTTATTAACCCCTAATCTGCCCCCCTCAACGTCGCCTCCACCTGCCTACACTTATTAACTCCTAATCTGCCGAGCGGATCTCACCGCTACTATAATAAAGTTATTAACCCCTAATCCGCCTCACTCCCGCCTCAATAACCCTATAATAAATAGTATTAACCCCTAATCTGCCCTCCCTAACATCGCCGACACCTAACTTCAATTATTAACCCCTAATCTGCCGACCGAATCTCGCCGCTATTCTAATAAATGGATTAACCCCTAAAGCTAAGTCTAACCCTAACACCCCCCTAAGTTAAATATAATTTAAATCTAACGAAATAAATTAACTCTTATTAAATAAATTATTCCTATTTAAAGCTAAATACTTACCTGTAAAATAAACCCTAATATAGCTACAATATAAATTATAATTATATTATAGCTATTTTAGGATTTATATTTATTTTACAGGTAACTGTATTTATTTTAACCAGGTACAATAGCTATTAAATAGTTAAGAACTATTTAATAGCTAAATTAGTTAAAATAATTACAAAATTACCTGTAAAATAAATCCTAACCTAAGTTACAATTAAACCTAACACTACACTATCAATAAATTAATTAAATAAAATACCTACAATTACCTACAATTAAACCTAACACTACACTATCAATAAATTAATTAAATACAATATCTACAAATAAATACAATGAAATAAACTAACTAAAGTACAAAAAATAAAAAAGAACTAAGTTACAAAAAATAAAAAAATATTTACAAACATCAGAAAAATATTACAACAATTTTAAACTAATTACACCTACTCTAAGCCCCCTAATAAAATAGCAAAGACCCCCAAAATAAAAAAATGCCCTACCCTATTCTAAATTACTAAAGTTCAAAGCTCTTTTACCTTACCAGCCCTGAACAGGGCCCTTTGCGGGGCATGCCCCAAAGAATTCAGCTCTTTTGCCTGTAAAAAAAAACATACAATACCCCCCCCCCTCAACATTACAACCCACCACCCACATACCCCTAATCTAACCCAAACCCCCCTTAAATAAACCTAACACTAAGCCCCTGAAGATCTTTCAACCTTGTCTTCACCATGCCAGGTATCACCGATCGTTCCAGGCTCCGAAATCTTCATCTAAGCCCAAGCGGGGGCTAGACATCCATCATCCGACGGCTGAAGAAGTCCAGAAGAGGCTCCAAAGTCTTCATCCTATCCGGGAAGAAGAGTAGATCCAGACCGGCAACCATCTTCTTCCAAGCGGCATCTTCTATCTTCATCCGATGAGGACCGGCTCCATCTTGAAGACCTCCATCGCGGATCCATCCTTCTTCTCCGACGACTTCCCGACGAATGACGGTTCCTTTAAGGGACGTCATCCAAGATGGCGTCCCTCGAATTCCGATTGGCTGATAGGATTCTATCAGCCAATAGGAATTAAGGTAGGAAAATTCTGATTGGCTGATGGAATCAGCCAATCAGAATCAAGTTCAATCTGATCGGAACAGCCAATAGAATGCGAGCTCAATCTGATTGGCTGATCGGATTTTCCTACCTTAATTCCGATTGGCTGATAGAATCCTATCAGCCAATCGGAATTCGAGGGACGCCATCTTGGATGACGTCCCTTAAAGGAACCGTCATTCATCGGGAAGTCGTCGGAGAAGAAGGATGGATCCGCGATGGAGGTCTTCAAGATGGAGCCGGTCCTCATCGGATGAAGATAGAAGATGCCGCTTGGAAGAAGATGGTTGCCGGTCCGGATCTACTCTTCTTCCCGGATAGGATGAAGACTTTGGACCCTCTTCTGGACTTCTTCAGCCGTCGAATGATGGATGTCTAGCCCCCGCTTGGGCTTGGATGAACAATTCGGAGCCTGGAACTATCGGTGATACCTGGCATGGTGAAGACAAGGTAGGAAGATCTTCAGGGGCTTAGTGTTAGGTTTATTTAAGGGGGGTTTGGGTTAGATTAGGGGTATGTGGGTGGTGGGTTGTAATGTTGGGGGGTATTGTATGTTTTTTTTACAGGCAAAAGAGCTGAATTCTTTGGGGCATGCCCCGCAAAGGGCCCTGTTCAGGGCTGGTAAGGTAAAAGAGCTTTGAACTTTTGTAATTTAGAATAGGGTAGGGCATTTTTTTATTTTGGGGGTCTTTGTTATTTTATTAGGGGGCTTAGAGTAGGTGTAATTAGTTTAAAATTGTTGTAATATTTTTCTAATGTTTGTAAATATTTTTTTATTTTTTGTAACTTAGTTCTTTTTTATTTTTTGTACTTTAGTTAGTTTATTTCATTGTATTTATTTGTAGATATTGTATTTAATTCATTTATTGATAGTGTAGTGTTAGGTTTAATTGTAATTTAGGTTAGGATTTATTTTACAGGTAATTTTGTAATTATTTTAACTATTTTAGCTATTAAATAGTTCTTAACTATTTAATAGCTATTGTACCTGGTTAAAATAAATACAAAGTTACCTGTAAAATAAATATAAATCCTAAAATAGCTATAATATAATTAGAATTTATATTGTAGCTATATTAGGGTTTATTTTACAGGTAAGTATTTAGATTTAAATAGGAATAATTTATTTATTAAGAGTTAATTAATTTCGTTAGATTTAAATTATATTTAACTTAGGGGGGTGTTAGTGTTAGGGTTAGACTTAGCTTTAGGGGTTAATACATTTATTAGAATAGCGGTGAGCTCCAGTCGGCAGATTAGGGGTTAATGTTTGAAGTTAGGTGTCGGCGATGTTAGGGAGGGCAGATTAGGGGTTAATACTATTTATTATAGGGTTAGTGAGGCGGATTAGGGGTTAATAACTATAATAATAATAGCGGTGCGGTCCGCTCGGCAGATTAGGGGTTAATAAGTGTAGGCAGGTGGAGGCGACGTTGTGGGGGGCAGATTAGGGGTTAATTAATATAATATAGGGGTCGGCGATGTTAGGGCAGCAGATTAGGGGTACATAGGGATAATGTAAGTAGCGGCGGTTTACGGAGCGGCAGATTAGGGGTTAATAAGTGTAAGGTTAGGGGTGTTTAGACTCGGGGTACATGTTAGAGTGTTAGGTGCAGATGTAGGAAGTGTTTCCCCATAGCAAACAATGGGGCTGCGTTAGGAGCTGAACGCGGCTTTTTTGCAGGTGTTAGGTTTTTTTTCAGCTCAAACAGCCCCATTGTTTTCTATGGGGGAATCGTGCACGAGCACGTTTTTGAAGCTGGCCGCTTCCGTAAGCAACTCTGGTATCGAGAGTTGCAGTGGCGTTAAATATGCCTATACGCTCCTTTTTTGGAGCCTAACGCAGCCATTCTGTGGACTCTCAATACCAGAGTTATTTAAAAGGTGCGGGCAGAAAAAAGCCAGCGTTAGCTACGCGGGTCGTTACCGACAAAACTCTAAATCTAGCCGTATGAGTTTCCCATAGTGTTTGCAGCAAGAGTTACTCTAGGTCGTATGCCCAGATTTTGATCTGGAGGTCTTCTGACCCATGAATGTGGGAGACATAGGATTCCAGTTTCTTAACAAATTTTAAGATGTCAACCACTTGTTCCCAAGAGGGTGAAACACGCTGAAGCCACATACGGGCTATAACTAGTTTGACGGCTAAGAATAGGTAGATACAAAACAATTTCTGAGACAGAGTCAACTGCGTGGGCAAAATGTGAAATAGACATATACTTGATGATATGGGTATATGGATGCCCCCTGAAGTACAATATTGGATTGCCTTCTGACAGAGCGGCTAGATCTGTGGACATGACCACCAAATATGCGGGGGGGGTTCCCAAGTCCTCGCATCCCTTCCAACACTTAGGGGAGTTAATGGGCGAAATTTTAAATAGGCGGATAGGCGTCATATGCCATTGAAGCAAAACCTTGAGAAACAACTCGTACAAAGTTGTACAGTGTATAGCTTTTTTGGTGAGTTGGGCCGCAACCCGCCATTGCTGCGGCTCATGCGAAACCGCTAAGGAAGATTCCCAGTGTCTTATTGGGGGGGATTTATAAAAAAACTGGAGGATTCATGAGTACAAGATATGAGATAGATAGGAGTCTGGTAGGAGGAGACGGGGAGTCCCATCTTACCTCCCAGACAGTTTTGGTTGTCAGAGGGCCTTTATCAAAGCCCCACGATATGAGGAGGCTACGTAGTCTCCAGAACTCAAAGTGTAAGAGGGGGGTTGGACTAAACCTCCGGAGGAAACCTTGGAAAGTGAGTAATTTATCTCCTACATAGAGATCTGCTATTTTGGTTAGACCCAAAGCAAGCCATAGATTAGGATGAGAGTCAGGTAGTGACAATAGCAATCCTCTCAGTGAGTGTGATGGCGAGGGATGAGGTGCAATAGACGGAAGGTTACAAAGCTTATCCCAAAATTTTAGATTCGATTTTATAATTAGACATGTGCGATTCGGTTCGGTCCGATTCGGAAATTCGGAAAATTCTGCAAATTCGGAGATTCGGATCGAACCAAATATCCGAATTAAAATAGCGCCGAATCTACCGAATAAATCCGAATAACTTCGGATTTATTCGGATTTATTCGGTAGATTCGGATGGCCATGGATTACACTAGTATTGTACAGTATATTAGGTTATATCACTCTGCTATGGGTTACACCTAATGTACAGTACATAATACTAGTCTAATCCCACCTAACACTTACCGAAATTCCGAATTTCCGAACCGAATCGAACCGAATCCAGCCGAATTTATTCGAATCCGAATGAATCCGAAACAAATCCGAACCGAATTTATTCGAATCCGAATGAATCCGAAACAAATCCGAACCGAATCGATTCAAATTTTTCCGAATTCGAATCGCTCCGAACCGAAATTTGAAAAAATCCGAATCGAACCGAACCGAACCAAATTTTTTCGTCATGCACATGTCTATTTATAATAGGGTTAACCAAAAGGGCAGGTGGCCTAGAATGTTTGGGAATCCACAGCAGATCTCTCAGAGCATACCCTACTGGTAGGGATGCCTGTTCAATCTCAGCCCACCGACTTTTCAAAGTCGAACCCCATTGAGTTACGTGGGATAGTCTGGCAGCTTCATGATATTTCAAAATATTGGGGGCAGCCGCCCCACCAGCCAGCAGGGGCTGTTGCAGAATGTTAGTAGCTAGTCTCGGGACCTTATTGCGCCATATGAATTTATTGCACAATTGTTGGAATTTGTAGATTGTAGATCTAGGAATTGGGATGGGTAAAGAGCGAAACAAATAAGTAAGTTTTGGGAGGAGGCTCATTTTGAAAGCTGCTATCCGTCCCAGCCACGACAATGAGGGAACATTCCATGTTTCAGTAGACTTTTCGATGTATTTGTCTTAGGTCCCTAGCCAAATCTGGAGCCCACCTGGTTTTTCTACAGGAAACTCATTGGGTGAAGGGCGCAAAAATACCCATTCAATCTAAACTGTACCCGATAGTTGAAAAGTCGCGGCTGAAAAGTGAGCTTTAGACCCTTTCCTGACTGACTCCAAATACCGGCGGTAGCCTAAAACCAGCGTTAGGAGCCTCTAACGCTGGTTTCCACGGCTACCGCCAAACTCCAAATCTAGGCCTTAGTTCCTTGTTACTGTACTTCTCTAAAACTATACGAACACTCTTACCCATTCAGGCCCCCATCCCCTTCCCTAGAATTAATCCGCTCCCCTCTTGTCTCTCTCCTAAATCCCCCCCCCCCATACACTCCCCCCTGTTTTTTTTTTGTTGTTTTTTTTCTCCTTCCCCCCTATTTGATAGCTTGGCACAGTCCCTATATGGTTCGATTAATATATCTGATTTATTATATTCCATGGTTAATTTATGATGTTGGTAAGAACAGCTATGATATGACCTTTATACTATGTGGAAAATGCTGGTCTACTTGGACAACTAGCAATGTGTCTGTCTTTTCACAGAAATTAGCCTATAGCACTCCCATCTGGAGAGGTGGGGGAAAAATTGGAAGCCCACAGGCAATGGACTCTAACATCCAGCATTCTCTCTTGTTTATCTTTTTATGTGTATCTGATCTACATATTGTAATGCCCTGAAAGTACTATATTATGTACTGTCGTTAATTGCATATTTGCTTTTGTTGTTCTTATGTTCATTCATTTATCTAAATAATAAAAACATTATTTAAAAAAAAACAACTAATTACACCTAATCTAATAGCCCTATCAAAATAAAAAAAGCCCCCCCAAAATAAAAAAAAACCTTAGCCTAAACTAAACTATCAATAGCATTCAGCCAATAGGATTGAGCTCGCATTCTATTGGCTGTTCCAATTCAATAGAAGTTGCCGTCTGGATGAAGACTTCTGCCCGTCTGGAGAACCACTTCGCCCGGCTTGGATGAAGACTTCTCCCGGCTTCGTTGAGGACTTTGGTCCGGTTGGATGAAGACTTCTGCCGCTTCCTTGAGGATGGATGTCCGGTTTTCAGAACTGTAAGTCAATCTTCAGGGGGTTAGTGTTAGGTTTTTTTAAGGGTGTATTGGGTGGGTTTATTTTTTAGGTTAGGGATTTGGGCTGCAATAGAGCTAAATGCCATTTTAAGGGCAATGCCCATCCAAATGCCCTTTTCAGGGCAATGGGGAGCTTAGGTTTTTTTAGTTAGTATTTTATTTGGGAGGTTGGTTGTGTGGGTGGTGGGTTTCACTGTTGGGGGGGTTGTTTGTATTTTTTTTTTTTTTTGCAGATAAAAGAGCTGATTACTTTGGGGCAATGCCCCGCAAAAGGCCCTTTTAAGGGCTATTGATAGTTTAGTTTAGGCTAGGATTTTTTTTTTTTATTTTGGGGGGGCTTTTTTATTTTTAATAGGGCTATTAGATTAGGTTTAATTAGTTTAAAGATCTGTAATTTGTTTTTTATTTTCTGTAATTTAGTGTTGTTGTTTTTTGTAATTTAGCTAATTTAATTTATTTAATTGTTTTTAATTTAGTTAATTTATTTAATTGTAGTGTAGTGTTAGGTGTTATTGTAACTTAGGTTAGGTTTTATTTTACAGGTAAATTTGTATTTATTTTAGCTAGGTAGTTATTAAATAGTTAATAACTATTTAATAACTATTCTACCTAGTTAAAATAAATACAAACTTGCCTGTAAAATAAAAATAAACCCTAAGCTAGCTACAATGTTAGTTATATTGTAGCTAGCTTAGGGTTTATTTTATAGGTATTTAGTTTTAAATAGGAATTATTTAGGTAATGATAGTAATATTTATTTAGATATATTGTAATTATATTTAAGTTAAGGGGTGTTAGGGTTAGACTTAGGTTTAGGGGTTAATAAATGTAGGTAGGTGGCGGCAATGTTAGGGACGGCATTTAACTAATGTTAGCGAGGCAGAAGTGCGGTTAATATGTTTATTATAGTGGTGGCGATGTCCGGAGCGGTAGATTAGGGGTTAAAAAGTATAATGTAGGTGGCAACGATGTTGGGGGCAGCAGATTAGGAGTTGATAAGTGTAAGATTAGGGGTGTTTAGACTCGGGCTTCATGTTAGGGTGTTAGGTGTAAACATAAATTTTATTTCCCCATAGGAATCAATGGGACTGCATTACTGAGTTATACGCTGCTTTATTGCAGGTGTTAGACTTTTTCTCAGCCGGCTCTCCCCTTTGATACATATGGGGAAATCGTGCACGAGTACGTATGACCAGCTCACCGCTGACTTAAGCAGCGCTGGTATTGAAGTGAGATATGAGCAAAATTTTGCTCTACGCTCACTTCTTGTCTTTTAACGCCGGGTTTCTGAAAACCCGTAATACCAGCACTGCAGGTAAGTGAGCGGTGAGAAAAAACTGCTTGTTAGCACCGCATAGCTCCTAACGCAAAACTCGTAATCTCGCTGAAATATTTTAAAATGGTTACTTTATTCATAGCTCATAAACTGAAAGAATAACTGTATAACAGTAAGAGGGATATTTATCAAGCCGTCAACCGCAAATACACTGGAATCCTGCAGCGTAATTGTGGCGAGCCTGATTCGCCCCATTTATCAAAGCCTACAGACCGGCAAAAGTTGAAATTTGTGACGTAACATACAATCCGCCGGTCTCAATCTGACACAGATCGATGCTTATATCATTACAGATGTTCCGAATACAAATTCGCCACTATCTGACAACTTTTGCAAGTTATCAAATTTCTAACCGGTACACTAGCCGCTATTCCGGCCCAGCGTACCTGTTTTTCAATCCGCTACGATGAAGGCCGCGGATGCCATAAGAATCAATGGGAGTCTGAAAGCAGCAAAAGCTTATGTTCGATGCTGCCAGATATCCCATTGATTTCTATGGTAGAAAACCAGTAATGTTTAAACCTAACACCCTAACATAAACCCCGAGTCTAAACACCCCTAATCTGCCACCCCAACATCGCCGCCACTAAACAAAATGTATTAACGCCTATCCTGCCGCTTCCCGACCCCACCGCAAATAAATAAATATATTAACCCCTATTCCACCGCTCCCGGACCCTGCCGCAACTAATTAAATATATTAACCCCTATCCCGCTGCTCCCCGACACCGCCGCAACTAACTAAATGTATTAACCCCTATCCCGCCACTCCCGGAGCCCACCGCAACTCTAATAAAGTTATTAAACCCTATCCCGCCGCTCCCGGACCCCTCCGCAACTAAGTAAATGTATTAACCCCTAAGACCCTGGCCTCCCACATCACTACCACTTACTAAACCTATTAATCCCTAAACCACCAGCCCCCCCACATCATCATAAACTAAATTAAGCTATTAAACCCTAAACCTAACAACCCGCTAACTTTACATACAATTATTAACTCATCCCTATCTTATAATAAATTTAAACTTACCTTTAGAATTAAAATAAACTATATTAAACTATTAATTAACCTACCCTAACTATTATCCTACAATTACATTAAACTATATTAAATTATTAATTAACCTACCCTAACTGTTATACTAAAATTACATTAAACTATATTAAACTATTAATTAACCTACACTAACTGTTATACTAAAATTACATTAAACTATATGAAACTATTAATTAATCTACCCTATTATACTAAAATTACATTAACTATATTAAACTAATAATTAAAGGGACATAATACTCATATGCTAAATCACTTGAAACTGATGTAGAATAACTGTAAAAAGCTGACAGGAAAATATCACCTGAGCATCTCTATGTAAAAAAGGAAGATATTTTACCTCACAATTTCCTCAGCTCAGCAGAGTAAGTTCTGTGTAAAAAGTTATACTCAGTTACTGCTCAGCTGCAGGTAAAAAAGAAAAAAAAATGAAGAAATGAACAGCAGCCAATCAGCATCAGCAGTGCTGAGGTCATGAACTCTTACTGTGATCTCATGAGATTTGACTTAACTCTCATGAGATTTCATAGTAAGCTTCCTTTACCTGATTGGTGAAATAATATGAGAGTGCACGATGCTAGTCCCTTCAGATGTCCCAGGACAAACACACTAAAATGCTGCTTAGAAATCCTTTACAATGGGAGGTGGCTACTGAGGAACTTTTGAGGTAAAATATCTTTCTTTTTTACATAGAGATGTTCAGGTGATATTTTCTAATCAGCTTTTTACAGCTATGCTGCATCACTTTCAAGTATTTAAACATTTGGGTATTATGGCCCTTTAATCTACCCTATTATACTAAAATTACATTAAACTATATTAAAATAATAATTAATCTACCCTAACTATTATACTAAAATTACATTAAACTATATTATACTAATAATTAACCTACCCTAACTATTATACTAAAATTACATTAAACTAACAATTAAAATAACTATATTACATATTTAAACCTACTCAAGTTATTTAAATCTACAATTAAAAATTACTAAGCTACAAAAAAATAACAACTAAGTAACACCGAATAAAAAAACACTAAATTACACAAAATAAAAAACCCTAATTCCAATCAGCCAATAGAATGCAAGCTCAATTGTATTGGCTGATTGGATCAGCCAATAGGAGGAAAGCTCAATCCTATTGGCTGATTGCAACAGCCAATAGGATTTTTTCCCCCTTAATTCCTTTTGGCTGATAGAATTATATCAGCCAATCAGAATATAAGAGATGCCATCTTGGATGATGTAATTTAAAGGAAACTTTATTCTTCAGTCGCCGTCGTAAGAAGAGAATGCTCTGAGCCGGATGTCTTGAAGATGGAGCCGCTCCGCGCCGGATGGATGAAGATAGAAGATGCCGTCTGGATGAAGACTTCTGCCTGGTTGAATGAAGACTTCGGCCTGCTTGGATGAAGACTTCTGCCAGCTTCGCTGAGGACTTCTGTTGCTTGGATGAGGATGGATGTCCAGTTTTCTAAAACTGTAAGTGGATCTTCGGGGGTTAGTGTTAGGTTTTTTTAAGGGTTTATTGGGTGGGTTTTAATTTTAGATTAGGGACTTTGGCCTGAAAAAGAGCTAAATGCCCTTTTAAGGGCAATGCCCATACAAATGCCCTTTTCAGGGCAATGGGGAGCTAAGGTTTTTTAGATAGGATTTTATTTGGGGGGTTTGGTTGTGTGGGTGGTGGGTTTTACTGTTGGGGGGGGGTATTTGTATTTTATTTTACAGGTAAAAGAGCTGATTTCTTTGGGGCAATGCCCCGCAAAAGGCCCTTTTAAGGACCATTGGTAGTTTATTGTAGGCTAGGGGTTTTTTTTATTTTGGGGGGGGGGGGTTTTATTTTGATAGGGCTATTAGATTAGGTGTAATTAGTTTAAATATTTGATCATTTATTTTTTATTTTGTGTAACTTAGTGTTTGTTATTTTGTGTAGCTTAGTTGTTATTTTTTTGTAACTTAGTAATTTTTAATTGTAGATTTAAATAACTTGAGTAGGGTTCGGTTTTTAAATATGTAATATAGTTATTTTAATTGTTAGTTTAATGTAATTTTAGTATAATAGTTAGGGTAGATTAATTATTAGTTTAATATAGTTCAACGTAATTGTAGTATAATAGTTAGGGTAGGTTAATTAATATTTTAATATAGTTTAATGTAATTTTAGTATAATAGTTAGGGTAGATTAATTATTAGTTTAATATAGTTTAATGTAATTTTAGTATAATAGTTAGGGTAGATTAATTATTAGTTTAATATAGTTTAATGTAATTTTAGTATAATAGGGTAGGTTAATTAATAGTTTAATATAGTTTAATTTAATTCTAAAGGTAAGTTTAAATTTATTATAAGATAGGGATGAGTTAATATTTAATGTAAAGTTAGCGGGTTGTTAGGTTTAGGGGTTAATAGGTTAATTTAGTTTATGGCGATGTGGGGGGCTGGCATTTTAGGGGTTAATAGGTTTAGTTAGTGGTAGTGATGTGGGAGGCCAGGGGTTTTGGGGTTAATATATTTATTTAGTTGCCGCGGGGTCCGGGAGTGGCGGGATAGGGGTTAATAACTTTATTAGAGTTGCGGTGGGCACCGGGCGCGGCGGGATAGGGGTTAATAACTTTATTAGAGTTGCGGTAAGCTCCGGGACCAGCAGGATAGGGGTTAATACATTTATTTAGTTGCAGCGGGGTCCGGGAGCGGAGGGATAAGGGTTAATAACTTTTTTAGAGTTGCTGTGGGCTCCGGGAGCGGAGGGATAGGGGTTAATAACTTTATTAGAGTTGCGGTGGGCTCCGGGAGCAGAGGGATAGGGGTTAATAACTTTATTAGAGTTGCGGTGGGCTCCGGGAGCAGTGGGATAGGGGTTAATAACTTTATTTAGTTGCGGCGGGGTCTGGGAGCGGCGGGATAGGGGTTAAACATTTTAGTATAGTGGCAGTGTTTAGTGACAGGATATAAATAAAGTTGTGAAAAAGCCGAATAGCAGCAAGATCGATGACTGTTAGTTAACAACAGTCCGATGCTCATCGCCCCGTACTTGGTGCGCGGCTTTTGACAGCTTTTTTTATAAATATGGAGAGCGTATTCAGGTCCGCGGCCACGTTGTTAGGTGATGTTAGGCGAGCGTATTTGTGCCGGCAAATGCAGAATAGTTGACATCTTGATAATTTCGGCCTCTAAATTTCATCCATTATCTTGACATAAGCACTGCATTACTGAGCTATCAGGTGTGAGTGCAATTCTTTGGTCAGGCTTTTATCTTGAAAGTCTGGCCCAAATCCCTTTCAGAACCTCTACATGGGGAGATGTCACATGCTGCAGAGCTGGAATCATCTCAAGGACTTCATCAAATTGGTACCAGTGGATATCATCATGAGAAGGCCAAAAAAAAACAATTTGTTCCAGCACGATGCATACACTTGACTTGAACACTTGTTTTGTTTGTGTCAAGGATGATGCATTGGTACAGGTCATCATATCTTAGTATGCACCACTGTCAAAGAACATCTGGATTTCCCCATTGCTCCACGTCCATGGGTTGTGTGTTGTCTGCTGGTTGTGTAGGCATTGGGATATTCTGACCAAAACTGAAGTGCTGTGTGTTCAAACATGTACAGTTTAGGTCTTTCTTTGTTAAATAAAAGCAGCCTACATCACTACATATCAGATCACCTGGAGCAAGGGTGATGACCTGGTGTATTCTCATTGAAGAGGGCACTGCTTTTATAGGCTTGTGCATCAGCTCTTCTGCACGTTCAACATCAGCACTTTCCATAAAAAAAACAGGAGTTCATACAGCTGTTTTGCATCTTGGATGTCATGGCCTTTAGCCACCAACCTGTCTGCTGTTCTCTTTAATGCTCATCCCAGACCATCAGAGGCCCCTTTACCATGGCTTGACTCAAAATAGTTCCATGTGCCAGCTTTAAATCCAAGCTTGTGTATTTCTGTAGTAAAAATCAGAAAGGTTCCTTTTTGTCTATATTGTGTGCAAGGTCCATCACTAAAAAAAATGCAGGACAGAGACTTGTGGATGAGTAGCCTGAAGGTAGTCTAGCACTGGATCTAGATATTTCCATATAGCAGGAGAGCCTTTATGTCTGAAGGGGAGACTGTGGTGAAGCATATGAGCTACTGTTGCACTGCATTCATTACCCCAGGATGTAGAGTGGTCTGCTTATGTGAGGCCCCAACGTGAACAGCTTGGATCTCTGATGCGTATTTACTGACATAGCTCTCTGAAATATCGACATGGATCAATGCCTCATCCATTGCCATGGTTTTTTTAGCTCATGATAGTAGGTGTATTGCTGTTTGATATTGAACAGGTGCTTCTTAAACTTGTAAATGTTACATCAAATTCTCTATTTGTAACAAAAATAGTTGTCATGATTTCATTAAGTATTTATTTACTGAAACTATGATCTCTCTCTCTCTCTCTCTCTCTCTCTCTCTCTCTCTATGCCTCAAATATATTAATAAAAAGTATGATATTGCTTACCTTCTTCTAAACCACACTGTAGAAGAGAGCTGAATGATGTCACTTCCAGACTGAGGGACATAACTTTAGAGCCTGGTTTTTATAAGATATCCTGCATTTATTTTTACAATTATTTTTCACAAGAAAGAAACCAAAATAAATACTTATATTGTTGCCAACAATTATAGATGCTTTGCACATTCTATTTTCTACGTATAAATTCAGTGCCTCAGGGACATGAAAAAATGCTTGATGTAAGATAGAAATAATACATTCTTTATTATAATAATTATCTGAATGCAATAATTATTTCTTTCTTATGAAATGGAGAGTCCACAACGTCAATCCAATTACTAGTGGGAATTTAACTCTGGGCCAGCAGGAGGAGGCAAAGAGCACCCCAGCAAAGCTGTTAAGTGTAACTTCCCTTAACCATAATCCCCAGTCATTCTCTTTGCCTCTGTCAATGGAGGATGTGCGAAGATGATGTCTGAAGATATTTAATCCTTTTATGGGTACTTTTCCCTGCAAGCAAGGATTGGGGTCTAGCTGTGTCCATGTCAATCTCTTGAGTAAGAGTATGTAATGGTGGCTTTTAGCAGTTAGAAAGCAGCGAGGTTGTCTTTGCTTTGTTTCTAACATTATTACTACCCCTTATAGAAAGCCAGGGTTGGTTACTCTGCTCTTTCTTTTTCTTATCAGGTCATCTGTCAGAGATCGGCTGAGTCTGGCATACCTGAGAGGCTGCTTCTGCCCTGCAGCTGAAACTCCTAAAGGTAAGTGCTTTTATTCCTTCTAGGTGAGAAGGCCCAAGCACTTTGGGGGTTAGTTCCCTATCCTTTTGAGAATGGAGCTGAGTATTTAGAAATCTCTTCATGGTTGGGATTTATTAAAGGGTGGTTAGTACTGGACTGCTGATGACAGTTAAACCAATGTGTGTCTGTAATCTTTGTGTGGGACACATAGTGACACAGATTTAGTAGATAGGAAATATCAGTCTTTCACTTATCCTGTTCTGATCCACAAGGCACAGCTGGCAGTACCTAATATTACCACAAGCCTGATCATTTTGGACGCCATTTCGCCCGATCATTCAGGCTTTTAGGTGTTTAATCCTCTATGGGTATTAAGCCTTTATTTCTATGTAAGTGGGTATGAGACAGGAGCAGAGGGTTATCACATTGTCTCCTGCGAAGCGCTGTCGACTGGTCAGTAACAAGTACAAATCTGTGGAAATTCTTTATTATTAACTTACAAATCATGGCTTTTCACTTTTGCTCAGATTTATGGCGCAGTTAATTAGAGCACTGTAGAGTGTGGGGCCGTTACTTAGGGGTGTGGCCTACTTTCTATGGCGATCTCGATCTTCCTCCAAGGGTATTTCTTTTGCGGCGATCATAATGCACGTCCTTATGGTTGCCTTATGCCCTGCTTTCTATCGCTTATATCACGGAGTGGATGAGAAGACAGTGTGATGCTAATTTACTGGACGCTTCCGTACCATATATCTATTTCCCCTGCAGTGTTTTTCTCTGTCTTGCCTGCCAGGTCTCTTAGAGTTGAGGCTTTATTTTTTATCCCCTCATTGTGTCACATTGAGGTAATAATCCTCTGTTAAGTTATAGTGCTTTGATCGCACTTGCAAGAGTTCAGGATAAATTAAGCCGCTTCCATTTAGGTAATTTAAGCGGATTAACGGTCATTTAAACTGATTGTTAATAAAATTTCCTGATGTACAAAAAGGGACCAGTTTTTCCTCATTTTTACTTCTCTGCATTTGTATTTTAGAATATTCTAAGAAATAAAACGCACTTTTATTTCTAAGGTATTTATCATGAAATTTCATGGTAGTTGCTGCCATCTAGTGGCAGTTTTATGTATATGATCAATCACATTTATAATAATTTTATGCGTATTCCTCTGCATTTAATATCCTAATATTAGGAGACTATCATGCTGTTGGAAGCTTGAAAGATGCTTAGACGTCTAAGTGTCTTCAAATTTCATAGCTTATTTCATTTACATAATGAGGTTTACTCTGTCTGGTACAGGGACTCCATGTAATTAATCTCACTCATATAGAGGGGATTTTTAATATATTAGTCCTTTTAATGTATGGGGACTTATTTTATGCAATATTTATTATATAGCCATATAATATTGTTTTCTATACTCTAACCATTAGAACTATTATTCCTATTGAGGACATCTTCTTTCTAGGATCCCATGGAGAAGAAGATGGAGGCTTAATTAAGGAAAATAGACATTCCTCAGGAATTTCAGTGGCAGCCAATTGCTATGGTTGTGGGTGCAGCATCTTATTGGTGTGATGCCTTGTCTGACCTAATTTATGAGGAAAATACTATAGAGGAAATCCAGGAAAGGATCAAGGCTCTTAAGCTAGCTAATACATTTTTCTGTGATTCCAGCATCCAGTGGTTAGACTGGGAGCCAAGATTTATAGCCTTGCTGTTCTAGCAGAGCTCTGTGGTTAAAGCTTTGGTCTGCAGAGTTAACACCAATCTTCTGTCTTTACTTTATAAGGGCAAGACTTTATTTGGTCCTAGTCTGGCTGAGTTAATATCCAAAATTTCAGGTGGAAAGGGATTTGTCCTACCTCAGGACAAGAAGAATAGACCTAAGGGTTGCCAGAATTCCAATCTTCGTTCTTTTCGGGATTTAGAAGGACAAACCACTCCCTCTTCCTCTTGGATTAAGTGGAAGCAAGCCAAGAGCCTTCAGCTGAATCTAAATCAGCATTAGGGGTCCGACCCTGATCCAGCCTTGGATCAAGTGGGTACAGACTTTCTTTTTTTTAGGTAGGCTTGGATACGCGATGTCCCAGATCCTTGGGTCGTGGAGATAGTATCTCAGGGTTCCAGAATAGGATTCAAGTCTTGTCCTCCCAAAGGACAGATCTATACTATCAAGGTTTTCTGCAAATCAGGAGAAGAGAGAAGCATTCATAACTGTGTAAAGGATCTATTATATCTGGGAGTAATAGTTGCAGTCTCCGTAAAGATACAGGGTCTAGGATTCTATTCAAGTTTTTGGTGGTTCAAAAAAAATAAAAATAAAAGGTTTCCATCCCATTTTGTTCCTAATGTGTCTCATCAAACTGGTTCCGTCCTTCAAAATTGAAACTATTTTTTCCAGTCTTCCATTGGTACAGGAAGGTCAATTCATGACGACCATAGACCTTAAGGATACATATCTACATGTTCCCTTCTCTGTGATCATCACTAGTTTATAGAGTTTGCTTTTTCATGGACAAGTATTTCTAGTTTGTTGCACTTCCGTTTGGTCTTGCTATGGCTTTCAGAATATTCAGAAAAGTTGTGGGGGCTCTTCTCTCTGTGATAAGATCTTAGGGAGTTGCTGTGGAGCCTTATCTACATGACATTTTGGTTCAGGTGTCATCTTTTCAACTAGCAAAATCTCATACAGAGATGTTGTTGTCTTTTCTACGTTCCCATGGGTGCAAAGTGAATCTGCAAAAGAGTTCCCTAGTTCCAGCTACAAGAGTGTGTTTCCTAAGGACAATCATAGATTCCCTGTCCATGAATATGTTCCTGATGGATGTCAGAAAATCCAAACTTCTTGCTGCTTGCCTTTCTCTCCAATCTGCCTTTAATCCAACAGTGGCTCAATGCATGGAGGTGATTGGACTGATGGTAGCTTCAATGGACATCATTCCTTTTGCTTGGTTCCATCTGCAACCGCTGAAATGTTTGCATGCTCAGTCAATGGAACGGAGACTTATCACAGAGGATAAATCTAGTCTTCCTGACAAGAGACTCTCTCTCGTGGTGGATTTCACAGGAGCATCTGTCCCAAGGCACTTGCTTCCTGAGACCTTCCTGGGTAATTGTGACTACAGACGCCAGCCTGTCAGGCTGGGGAGCTGTTTGGGGTTCTCTGAAAACTCAGGGTCTATGGTCTCGGGAAGAATCTTCTCTCCACATAAACATCTTGGAGTTGAGAGCAATCTTCAATGCTTTGACAGCTTGGCCTCAGTTTTCTTTAGTCCAATTTATCAGATTCCAGTCAGGCAACATCACCTCAGAGGCTTCCATCATCCACCAGGGAGGAACTCAGAGTTCCTTGGCCATGCAGGAGATTACACACATTCTGTAGTGGGTGGAAGCTCACAATTGTCTTCTATCTGCCACCAGGAGTGGACAACTGGGAGGTGGATTTTCTGAGCAGACAGTCTTTTCATCCCGGGGAGTGGGCTCTCCATCCGGAAGTGTTCTCCAAGATAACCCTCAGGTGGGGGGTTCTGGAGCTGGATCTTTTGGTGTCTCGTCAGAACGCCAAGCTTCCAAAGTTTGGTTTAAGGTCAAAAGTTCCTCAGGCCACCCTGATAGATGCTCTGGCGGTTCCTTGGGATTTTGGTCTATCATACCTGTTTCCTCCGTTTGCTCTCCTTCCACAAGTCATTGCTTGTATCAAGCAGGAGAGAGCACATGTAATTCTAATAGCTCCTTGCAGGATCTGGTTTGCGGATCTGGTGATGTCATCTCTTCCACCTTGGAAGTTACCTCTGAGGAAGGACCTTCTTCTTCAGGGTCCATTCCTTCATCCAAATCTGGATTCTCTGAAGCTGACTGCTTGGAGATTGAACGCCTAATTTTGGCTTGCAGGATTTACCATAAGGTATGGCGTAAATACTTTTATTGGTGCAAAGCTAAAGGTTTCTCATGGAGTCAGGTGAGGATTCCCCAAATTTTATCGTTTCTTCAGGATGGCCTGGAGAAAGGTTTGTCAGCCAGTACTCTGAAGGGTCAGATTTCTGCACTGTTGATTCTTTTGCACAAACGTCTGTCAGATTTACCAGATGCCCAAGCTTTTGTTCAGGCCCTGGTCAGAATAAGGCTTGTGTTTAAACTTGTTGCTCCTCCTTGGAACCTTAACCTAGTTCTTAAAGTTTTGCAGCAGGCTCCATTTGAGACAATGCATGTTGTTGGATATAAAGTTGTTATCTCAGAAAGTTTTATTTCTCCTTGCTATTTCTTTCATTTGCAGAGTTTGATTTTTCTGCTCTGCAGTGTGATTCCCTGTACCTTATTTTTCATGCAGATAAGACGGTTCTTCGTACTAATTTGGGGTTTCTTCCTAAGGTGGTGTCAGATCGAAATATTAATCAGGAAATGGTTGTTCCTTATTTTTGTCCTACTCCTTCTTCTCATAAGGAACATCTTTTGCATAACTTGGATGTTGTGCGTGCTCTAAAATTTTACCTACAAGCTACTAAAAGATTTTTGGCAATCTTCTGCCCTGTTTGTTGTTTTCTCTGGAAAGCGTAAGGGTCAGAAGGCCACTTCTACTACTCTTTCCCTCTGGTTAAGAAGTATGATTCATTTGGCTTATGAGACTGCTGGACAGCAGTCTTCTGAGAGTATTAAAACTCTTTCCACTAGGGTTCTCTCCTCTTCTTGGGCTTTCAAAAATGTAGCTTCTGTGGAACAGATTTGCAAGGCGGCATACTTTTTCCAAATTATTTTTTTGGGAGAAAGGTTCTTCAAGCGGTGGTGCCTTCTGTTTAGGTCCTCCTGCCTTGTTCTCCCTCCCTGTTCATTCTGTGTACTCTAGCTTGGGTATTGGTTCCCACTAGTAATTGGAATGACGTTGTGGACTCTCCATGTCAAAGGAAAGAAAACAAAATTTACCTGATACATTTCTTTCTTTCCGGACATGGAGAGTCCATGACCCCGTCCCCTTTTTCATTATAATTTGGCAGTTTTTTTTAATAAACCTCAGGCACCTTTTCACATTTGTGCTTCTTCTTTTTCCATTTTCCTTTGGCTGAATGACTGGGGATTAGGCATAGTTGCCAACAGTCCCTGATTTCCAGGGACAGTCCCTGGATTTTGTTGTATGCCCCTGGATTTTTTTTGGCCCTGGAAATGTCCCTGAAAATCTCTTTTGCACAACATATACACATACATATATACAGATAGACAGATGAAAAATAGATATAGTGTATTATTTAAATATAATTCATTCCTAAAGGAATATTGTTATTATTATTGAAAGGGTTCACATATTATTTGTCTTTCTAATTGTGATGCTGTGTTGTAAAAATAACCATATGCCCAGAATGTGTTCCAGAGACTGGGTAGGTGTAAGAGCTTGGTGCTGTAATCTGTATAATAAACTATGGATAAGTCTAAATTATACTATTACTTTCAAATGGGTGTGTTTTGATTGCAGAACTGAGTGGGCGGAGCAGTTGAACAGTAGGTCGTCAATACTCCAGTAACCCGCTTGCTTGCTCTGCTGCAAAGTGTCCCTGGAATTTTTTTTTAAATGTTGGCAACTATCGATTAGGGGTAAGGGAAGTTACACTTAACAGCTTTGCTGGGGTGCTCTTTGCCTCCTTCTGCTGGCCAGGAGTTGAATGTCCCAATAGTAATTGGAATGACGTTGTGCACTCTCCATGTCCGGAAAGAAATACATTTATCAGGTAAGCATACATTTTGTTTTTTATTCATTATAACGGACATACCAATGTATTTTAAAAAGCTTTTAACATTTCATTTTGGTGAACCACCACTTTAAAAACTGTGGGGTACTGATATATTACCGAATCTCAGGAATGACCTATATATATAAGCAAAGATGTGCACTCTCACTTTTTATTCGACTGCCAGGGTGCTAGTGGGCATCAATATAGGTCAAGAAAAAACTTGCACTCACTGGACTTTTCAATCTGTACTGTGATCGTGACCGTTTTTTCTTGACCTATATATATATATATACACGCACACCTACGGATATACATACACATAAACACACCTACGGAAATACACAGATATATACAGCTTTGAGCCCTTCCCAGTCCAGCACCTTTCATACACCATATACATATAGAAATTCATACTTATAAATACAAAATAAGTACAAAATACAAAGCTTACAAAGATTTTTTTGTAAAATGGGCTGAACATGAGTGTTTCATGGGCCTATTTCAAAAGTGTCTCTTTAATCCCTGCATAATTCTCTAAACATTTTCACACTTCAGATCTCAATTTTCTTTCTAGCAAACTAAAAGATGGAGAGCTTTTACCAATATTTCTACATATATCTGATGGTATTTTGGTACAATATATATTTCTTTACCTCTATCTATCTATCTATCTATCTATCTATCTATCTCTCTTTAACCTTTTGAACTTTCGTTAAAACATACACAAAAATACTCTGCTCTCATATCAAATAATTGCAAACAAAACACAGGTTTATCCCCCAAAAATGTGTATATTGACACCTTTTAGTCAATACTTTGCGCTACCTCCCTTTGATAACAGCTTGGAGTCTTCTTCTATTATGCCTGAAGAGGTTGGACAATACATGACAAGGGATCTGAGACTATTCCTCCATACAGAATCTCTCCAGATACTTCACATTTCGAGGTTGACGCTGGTGGACTCTCCTTTTCAGTTCACCTCACAGGTTTTCTATGGGGTTCAAATCAGGGGACTGGGATGGCAATAACAGGACCTTGATTTTGTGGTCAAAATACATGTATGTTCCTAATTGCCATTATCAGATAACAGCTGCAAAACAATGTACTTTATACTAACTTTATGACCATGGCTATCCTTGCTGTCTGTGACTAAACCCAGATTGACTATTCCACATAAGGCAAATGGTGGGTGGGGTTTGACTTTTGAAAAATATTGGTAGTAAAAAGGATGTTTTTATAAACATTAAGGGGCCAAATTATTAAGCTCCAAATTGACAAGCCCCTTGTTTCAGAAGTTATGAAGGCCTCTGCTCCATAACTTGTCCGCCTGCTCTGAGGCCGCGGACAGAAATCAACCCGATCGAATACGCTCGGGTTGATTGACACCCTGTGCTAGCGGCCGCGAATCTGCAGGGGGCGGTATTGTGCAAGCAGTTCTGGTGAACTGCTTGTGCAATGATAAATGCCGACAGTGTATGCTTTCGACATTTATCGATTAGCAGCCGACATGATACGCTACATCGTATCATGTCCACTCGCACTTTGATAAATATGCCCCTAAGACTTGGCTGATATGTTATTCTATAGCAGAACTGTCTTGTACTGTTTACTGGGCCTTAAACTACCAATTATTATTATATCATTTTATTTGTATAAGTTCTCACCAGTATTTATATGCACGCGGCTTATTTATTTGTTTAATATCTCACCAGTATTAATATGCACACGGCTTATTTATTTGTATAAGATCTCACTAGTATTAATATGCACCCGGCTTATTTATTTGTGTAAGATCTCACCAGTATTAATATGCACACGGCTTATTTATTTGTGTAAGATCTCACCAGTATTAATATGCACACGGCTTATTTATTTGTGTAAGATCTCACCAGTATTAATATGCACGCGGCTTATTTATTTGTATAAGTTCTCACCAGTATTAATATGCAGGTGACTTATTTATTTGTATAAGTTCTCACCAGTATTAATATGCACGCGGCTTATTTATTTGTATAAGATCTCACCAGTATTAATATGCACGCGGCTTGTTTATTTGTATAAGTTCTCACCAGTATTAATATGCACACGGCTTATTTATTTGTATAAGTTCTCACCAGTATTAATATGCACGCGGCTTATTTATTTGTATAAGATCTCACCAGTATTAATATGCAGGTGACTTATTTATTTGTATAAGTTCTCACCAGTATTAATATGCACGCGGCTAATTTATTTGTATAAGATCTCACCAGTATTAATATGCAGGTGACTTATTTATTTGTATAAGTTCTCACCAGTATTAATATGCAGGCGGTTTATTTATTTGTATAAGATCTCACCAGTATTTATATGCACGCAGCTTATTTATTTGTATAAGATCTCACCAGTATTAATTTGCAGGCGGCTTATTTATTTGTATAAGTTCTCACCAGTATTAATATGCACGCAGCTTATTTATTTGTATAAGATCTCACCAGTATTAATTTGCAGGCGACTTATTTATTTGTATAAGATCTCACCAGTATTAATTTGCAGGCGGCTTATTTATTTGTATAAGTTCTCACCAGTATTAATATGCACGCAGCTTATTTATTTGTATAAGATCTCACCAGTATTAATTTGCAGGCGACTTATTTATTTGTATAAGATCTCGCCAGTATTAATTTGCAGGCGGGTTATTTATTTGTGTAAGATCTCACCAGTATTAATTTGCAGGCAGGTTATTTATTTGTATAAGATCTTACCAGTATTAATTTGCAGGCAGGTTATTTATTTGTATAAGATCTTACCAGTATTAATTTGCAGGCGGGTTATTTATTTTATAAGAACTCACCAGTATTAATTTGCAGGCGGCTTATTTATTTGTATAAGTTCTCACCAGAATTAATTTGCAGGCGGGTTATTTATTTGTATAAGTTCTCACCAGTATTAATTTGCAGGCGGGTTATTTATTTGTATAAGATCTCACCAGTATTAACATGCACGCGGCTTATTTATTTGTATAAGTTCTCACCAGTATTAATATGCAGGCGGGTTATTTATTTGTATAAGATCTCACCAGTATTAACATGCAAGCGGCTTATTTATTTGTATAAGTTCTCACCAGTATTAATATGCACGCGGCTTATTTATTTGTATAAGATCTCACCAGTATTAATATGCACGCGGTTTATTTATTTGTATAAGATCTCACCAGTATTAATATGCACGCGGTTTATTTATTTGTATAAGTTCTCACCAGTATTAATATGCACACGGCTTATTTATTTGTATAAGATCTCACCAGTATTAATATGCACGCGGTTTATTTATTTGTATAAGATCTCACCAGTATTAATATGCACGCGGTTTATTTATTTGTATAAGATCTCACCAGTATTAATATGCACGCGGCTTATTTATTTGTAGAAGATCTCACCAGTATTAATATGCACACGGCTTATTTATTTGTGTAAGATCTCACAAGTATTAATATGCACGTGACTTATTTATTTGTATAAGTTCTCACCAGTATTAATATGCACACAGCTTATTTATTTGTATAAGATCTCACCAGTATTAATTTGCAGGCGGGTTATTTATTTGTATAAGATCTCACCAGTATTAATTTGCAGGCGGGTTATTTATTTGTATAAGTTCGCACCAGTATAATATGTAGGCAGGTTATTTATTTTATAAGATCTAACCAGTATTAATATGCAGGCAGGTTATTTATTTTATAAGATCTAACCAGTATTAATATGCACACGGCTTATTTATTTGTATAAGATCTCACCAGTATTAATTTGTAGGCGGGTTATTTATTTTATAAGATCTAACCAGTATTAATATGCACACGGGTTATTTATTTGTATAAGTTCTCACCACTTTTAATATACACGCGGGTTATTTATTTGTATAAGATCTCACCAGTATTAATATGCACATGACTTATTTATTTGTATAAGATCTCACCAGTATTAATTTGCAGGCGGGTTATTTATTTTATAAGATCTCACCAGTATTAATTTGCAGGCGGCTTATTTATTTGTATAAGTTCTCACCAGTATTAATTTGCAGGCGGCTTATTTATTTGTGTAAGATCTCACAAATATTAATATGCACGTGACTTATTTATTTGTATAAGTTCTCACCAGTATTAATATGCACACGGCTTATTTATTTGCGTAAGATCTCACCAGTATTAATATGCACACGGCTTATTTATTTGTGTAAGATCTCACAAATATTAATATGCACGTGACTTATTTATTTGTATAAGTTCTCACCAGTATTAATATGCACACGGCTTATTTATTTGTATAAGATCTCACCAGTATTAATTTGCAGGCGGGTTATTTATTTGTATAAGATCTCACCAGTATTAATTTGCAGGCGGGTTATTTATTTGTATAAGTTCTCACCAGTATTAATATGCACACGGCTTATTTATTTGTATAAGATCTTACCAGTATTAATTTGCAGGCTGGTTATTTATTTGTATAAGTTCTCACCAGTATTAATGTGCACGCGGCTTATTTATTTGTATAAGATCTCACCAGTATTAATTTGCAGGCGGGTTATTTATTTGTATAAGATCTCACCAGTATTAATTTGCAGACGGGTTATTTATTTGTATAAGATCTCACCAGTATTAATTTGCAGACGGGTTATTTATTTGTATAAGATCTCACCAGTATTAATATGCACACGGCTTATTTATTTGTATAAGTTCTCACCAGTATTAATATGCACACGGCTTATTTATTTGTATAAGATCTCACCAGTATTAATATGCACGCGGCTTATTTATTTGTATAAGATCTAACCAGTATTACTATACACGCGGCTTATTTATTTGTATAAGATCTCACCAGTATTAATATGCACACGGCTTATTTATTTGTGTAAGATCTCACAAGTATTAATATGCACGTGACTTATTTATTTGTATAAGTTCTCACCAGTATTAATATGCACACGGCTTATTTATTTGTATAAGATCTCACCAGTATTAATTTGCAGGCGGGTTATTTATTTGTATAAGATCTCACCAGTATTAATTTGCAGGCGGGTTATTTATTTGTATAAGTTCTCACCAGTATAATATGTAGGTGACTTATTTATTTGTATAAGTTCTCACCAGTATTAATTTACAGGCGGGTTATTTATTTGTATAAGTTCTCACCAGTATAATATGTAGGCAGGTTATTTATTTTATAAGATCTCACCAGTATTAAAATGCACAGATTTTTCTAATAAAATATAGCAATAACCTGCCAGCTTATTTTACAATTTTGCTCCAATTTAGGGAAAAAATACAGTTTCATGTTTAAGGTCTCAGTGAACCAAAATAAATAGCGCACAGCTGCCATGGTAATAAGTGAGTCCTGTTCCTACTCACAACAGCTCACACACAGATAGATTTACGTTTTTACAAACAAGTGTCATATACAGGGGCCTCACAACTTAGCTTTATAATGTAAACACACTAGTAACTCATACACATCTGGTCATCCAGGCTCATTCATGCAGCAAACGTGACATCTGGTGACGGCCAACATAGGTGCAAGTGTGTGAGCTTAGCATGAGTTGGTGCCAGGCATGCCATTTACCCCACAGCTTATCTGATGTCTGGTGTCAGGGTTTCGATAGATAGATAGATAGATAGATAGATGAAAGATATATATAGAGAGATAGATAGATAAATATATAGAGATAGATAGATAGATAGATAGATAGATAGATACATGATATATAGTGGCTAGATAGATAGAGATAGATAGATAGATAGATAGATAGATAGATAGATAGACAGGCGGACAGACAGACAGAGAGAGAGAGAGAGAGAGAGAGAGAGAGAGAGAGAGAGATGGATATATGATAGAAAGATGATAGATAGATAGATAGATAGATAGATAGATAGATAGATAGATAGATAGATAGATACATTGCTAAATAGATAGATAGATGCATGATATATAGTAGATAGAGATATAGATAGATAGATAGATAGATAGATAGATAGATAGATAGATAGATGATAGATAGATAGACCTATACATTTTACAAATATCTATTTATCCAAAAATATATTTATTATTAAGCCTGGCCAAGCAAGTTCCTCACCCTGTGTGTACTGTTACTAGTCCATAGCACACAACTTTCCCCTATGAATGCATCTTTTGTTCCTGCAAGCACCAAGCACCGCTGTGCTGTTTCCTCCCACCCCCCTGTGATACGATAACAATAGAGCAAGATTCTTCTTTTAGCAGATGAACTCCTGAGGAATGTAACACTGGTTACGTTCTATAACTTTCTATTGCATAGCTGTAGGGGGTGAGGAGCTCATGAACTCAATGCCAGTGTTCGTAGGGACTTAATAAGTGACACTGTATATATAAAATTATTTTATTTCACTATAGGTCCATGTATATTCCCTACGTATAGTATTAGTATTGGTTTTTAATATCCCTTAATCACACTAAATTCACCAAGGGTGAGGATGCTGCAAGTAATATACACAATGGGGCATATTTATCAAGGTCCGTATGGAACTTGATGCCCCGTGTTTCTAAAGACCGCTGCTCCATAACCTGTCCGCCTGCTCTGAGGTGGCAGACAGACATCGCCGGAAATCAACACGATCCAATACGATCGGGTCGATTGACACCCCCTGCTAGCGGCCGATTGGCCACTAATCTGCAGGGGGCGGCGTTGCACCAGCAGCTCACCAGAACTGCTGGTGCAATGATAAATGCCGACAGCGCAATATCGGATCATGTCTGTTCGCACATTAATAAATAGGCCCCAATGTATACATCTGTAAAACACGTGAGTATGATACTTCATAAAGTTATTGTCTTGTCTGAGATGTCTAAGTGTCTGAGTATTTGTGCTTCTTCTAATCCATCCAACCTTGCTAGACTGGTTCCTGATGTGAGTCTGACAGACATCTGCCCTGAGTACTGAATAAAAAGCTAGTATTGTACCGGGCTGCATTACTATATGAGCAAACTGTTGCATTTCCCACCTAGCATAAGTGACAACAAACACCTGGGTACCAGAGCCAAAGCCAAGCCAGTGTGCATAGCCTGAGCATGCAAGACAAGAAGCCATCAGCAGAACACATGCCAGGGCTCACCTTTTTTGTCAGGGGACTTCTCCTCTGATAACCTCATCCTTCTGTCCTTGGGAAGAGGTTCCCCCAGATCTTCCTCTGCATATACAGTAGGCTGCATGGTCCCATTTGCTCCTTGAGGACCTACAGTGCTGTTGCCCTGTGTTTTGGTTCTTTCTGTAGTGACCATTCTTACTGTGGCATTATAAGGAGCTCCATACCCCTGTATAGCCAGAGCAGCACAGCACAGCGCTGCAAGGAACAAGCCTGCATGATACATTGTTACTGTCCAAGGAAACCTTACTGAACCTTGTACTGTGTGTGTTTTTACTTGGCCAAAGAATCAGGAGCGCAGACTGACTCCCCCTCTCCCTCCCCTCTCCCAGTCTTACCTCCTCCTTCTCTGCAGCTGGATTTCTCTGTCCCAGCCTCCCATTTGCAAACTCCATGAAATTCCTAGGGGTAGCAGTACCATATTCTCATTAACAAGGGGAAGATCAAGTTTCAAGCCGTTGATAACTTTGTAGATGTTCCAAAATATATAGTTTAGTTACCACCTTGCCCTAGCACTGGGAAGTGCACAAGTTACATGCCCTCTGGAATTCAAGGAGTTAATCACATCACCAATAGTCAATTATAATGAATTTTATATCAAGCTTATTATTGGTATTTGTTTATTTACTTTGCATGAACCAATGTTGAGATGATTTATATATACTGTATATATATATATATATATATATATATATATATATATATATACACACACTTATTATCATCACCGTTATTATTATTTATTTGTCAAGTGCTGCCATTTCATAGCACTGGTGCATGAGTAGGGGTGCCACAATCACACTGCTGCTCTTGGGAATGCCCCAAAATCACAACCAGCTGATAAATCTTCAGAATGCATTGGAACAACTATACACCCTGGTTTCATTAATCAGATTTAGTATGATACAATGTATCAGGATAAATGAGTGCCCCATGAAACTCTAACAGATGAGCCCTGCCCTTAATGAATGCTTGCAATATGCATAAACCTAACCTAAGAGTTAATTAAGGTTACACATTAAGGGCCAGAGTACATGTAAAGCGATAGTTACCGCTATAGTGCTAATTGCGCTAGAAGTAAACTTTTTGCGTGCATCGAGTTGTGCTCCTTTTATGAAGTTGAAAGTAAAAAGTTATCGCACTTGCACTAACCGACAAGTGCAAACAGTTTACTTCTAGCGCAATTAGACTGATCGCGCAAAAGATAACCACTTCCACCATAGAAGTCCATGGAGGAAAAAAAAGTGGAAAAAAACCTAACACCGACTTTCGAGCTAAGCCGAACTCAAATTCTCAAGCACGCTCACCTGACATGAAAATATGACTATTTTACATTCCAATGTTGTGCACACTGCAGAATATGTTCTATTTATTCATTTATTTATTTATCTGATGGTAATTTGGTAACATATATATGTATACATATACATTTATTTATTTATTTATCTGATGGTAATTTGGTAACATATATATGTATACATATACATTTATATATATATATATATATATATATATATATACACAGATATATTTAGGAATATCTATTTAGAAATACATAGAACATATTCTGCTATGTAGAGAACACTAGAATGTGAAATATTTACAGTAGATATACACTACTTAATTGCAAAGGACTCCAATGCACTTCTATATATGTGTAAATATGTATTTATATGTTATATGTGACAGCAATTAAAATTATGTTACATGTGTATATATGTCTGTAAATACATATATACACATATAAAGGCATAAATACATATGTATATATATATATATATATATATATATATACATATACATACATATATATATATATATATATATATATATATTTATTGTTAATAAAGAAAAAATACCAGCGCTCTAGTTGGATCACAATATCCAGACACACTGATGTAAAGTGTGAAATAAAACTGTGTGTGTCGCTATGTACACTCCTGGGAGGTGTATATACTCCCTTCTATTAAGATATTCTCTGGTTAATTAGAATACCAAAAACCAATATTCGTGGACTCGGGAATAGTGCAGCAAGAAGGTAAGATACCAGTGTACCCCTTACACTGTGAAAAATGGAATACAAAGAGAACAAATCATATGTACTTCTGCGCAACAAAATGGATTATCGAAAATACTGAGAAATAAATCTTTAAACTGTCTGTTGTAAACAATTAAAGTTCAAGTGGATGTTAAATGAAGTATATTCAAGCAAGAATAAGGTATAGGTGTCCTCTTACCGGATATTACCTCAATCATATGAGGTAATGTATGGTCACGTAGGTATTATGGTGGGTAGGCGATCTGTGGTTCAAATCGTGTCACTGCTGAGGTTAATGACTTTGATGCTGACTTGTGTATGGTATTCTCCTTTAGGAAACTTCCAGGATCTTGTATAGTAGACTTGGTACCTCTTGTTGGTATGGTATTTTTCGTCAGCCGGTCCTTCCCAGATTTCTCAGTGGGAGGTGTTGAAGAAGGAAAGAAGAAGAAAATACATAGCGTGATACTGTTTAAAAATTATATTTATTTACACTATAAAAAATAGGAATTGCACTCACATTAAGTACCCTCAATCATATATGAGGTAAGTATTGTCACATCAAAATATATGTAGGCAAGGAACACTTCTGGGTAGTTGCATGAAGAACTCACTCAGTTAGGGTAAGTACAATTCAACAATCCAACCATGTCATAGAGTCAATGTCCTTTAAAAAAGGGGTTTAGGAGCTAGGTAATCTGATGTGGCGATAGCCAAAAATATTGCACTAAAAAAATCTTAATGGTATATCAATAAAAACAAGTGTTTGTCTCCTGATTATTACGGCAATAGATGTTGCAGGAAAGAGCAGAAGTGTGCTATTATTCTGTAACGATAGTCACAAAGCACTTTGTAACGATAGTACTGAAAATACTAACAGTGTCTGACTGCTATAAATGTGGGTCACCACTAAAATCCAAATAGTGTACCTGATGTGCTGTGAGTGATCCGACCGTCTGCAGCAAGTCGGATGTGTGACTACAGCACTACTGCACGGCTCCGATAGAGCGAGTGAGGTCCCACTGATGGAGTGTGCGTGGGAGGGGTGAGAACAAAGGAAGCCGGTTTGCGTTTAAAATGAGCGAGAAGAAACAGTACTGCCACACCTGGGATGCCTTACGCGTTTTGAAGTTTTCAAATACTTCTTCGTCAGAGGCGATGTGCAGTACCATGAAGCCGGCAAACTTTTAAACCAGCCAGGTGGGCGTGTTTCCTCTCGCTTACGTATGACGCAAAGTGTAGCATGTACTGATTGGCCAATGGGGGAGTCTTTTTTCCGGTTTCTAATGGTAACGGGTTCTGCATTCTCAAATAGAACAGTGACCTGAATATTGGTAATATTAAGTGTAGTGGTAACCTCGGAATATATCCTGATTAGGAGGCAAGATAATTACATGGATTGATCATAAAAATAAATATAAATGTTATGAACTACACGTTCGTGCATTAAGTATAAAGGAAAAGTCTGTGTTCAACATAATAAATCAAATTGAACAAAAACGGATTTGATGTGAACTATAACACATAAGACTTGACTTGTTACGTTGGCTTATGCGCCCACATCGGGCAAATGACCCACATACTTGTGGTGACTTAAAATAGAGTGTACAAACTTGTCCTACTAGTCCTATTAGATAGAGATCACATATATGTCAAGGTCCCTTGTATATTCTGCTATAGTGAGATAACTGACAGTTATATCAAAATGCCTTCTACTATGGACGACATGTGAGAATGATACTGGGAAACCAATCAAGAAAAAGAAACATAAATTGGACGAATTAAAGTCTATCTAATTACATTGTATAGATGCAATATGTAGCCTGATGATAGATGAAATTAATAAATGAAAACAACAACTAAGGCTTTTTGAATATGTCCAAGTATTCTAAGGGGTCTGTGAGTACTTGTGTAGTATATTAATCTCAGCTATCTTCCAGTGGGGAAAATAATTAGTTCCAGCTCAAATAGTCATTGATCAAGTCAGGAATGGGAACTGGTTAGGGTGTTGGCTTAAAAAATTATCTAGTCAATATTAAAAAATCTTACAAGTCTTATACTACCTACAGGAAATGACTGCTACTAGTGTGGCCTGTAGTCTTATCTGAGTGTTGCTAATAGCAGGTGATAAAAATGGAAAAAAAGACTTGGTCTATTACAAAAGTCCATTACAAAAATACGTCTTCCCAAAAACAAAATTGCAGTAATAGTGTAGGGGGGTGCATCAAAGAATTATATCCTCAGAGGAAAGCAACAAGGTCTATGTCTTCGTTTAGGCCCATCGGTGCCATTGCACCCATATAATAGATCCAATAAGACTCTCTTTGTCTAAGTCTGCGGAATCTATCCCCTCCTCACGGTGAAACTACCACATGTTCAAGAATGGTGCCTCTTAACAAGCTCTGATCTTGCTTGTGAATTAATTTGAAATGTCTAGAGAGGCTGTGGTCTTTATATCCTTCCTGCGACCTATATATTGGAGTCCACAGGGACATTCCAAAAGGTAGACCACGAATGTGGTTTTGCAGTTGGTAAGTCTATTAACGGTACACTTTTTTTCCGAAAAAGTTGTGGATTTAATTATTTTAGTAGGTTTTTTTGGAGTGTAAGCATGTTCGCACCCCTTGCAGTTGAGTCTGTTGCATTTAAAAAAATGTTGCTTTTATCAGTAAGCCAATTGTCTCCTTTACTCTGTTTGATCTGGCTTGGTGCCAACATTTGTTTAAAGTTTTGATTTTTCCTGAAAATGATTTTTGGAGTGGCCCCTATTGTATTTTTCAAAAGGGTATCCTGTTGTAGGATGGGCCAGTATTTTTTTAGGATTTTTTTGATCTCTGGTGCTGCTTGATTGTAGGTGGTAATCATGGTGATATTTTGATTGTCATGTGTATCTTTTTCGCTTTTACCTTTTAGGAGTGTATCTCTATTTAGATCTCTTACTTTTCTCTGGCAATTTTCCACTAAATATTTTGGATATTTCTTTTGGATGAATTTTTGTTTTAGGGTCTCTGATTCTTTATTGTAATCGCTGATTTTTGAGCAGTTCCTTCTGACCCGTTGGAACTGGCCATATGGGATGTTATTTATCCATGGTCGATGATGGCCACTGTCTGCTCAAGTATCCGTTGCAATCGGTCTCTTTAGTAAAGAGTTTTGTCATAATGGTTTCATTTTCGTGGAAGAGTATTAAATCTAAGAACTCAATACATACAGGGGACACTTTTGAGGTGAATTGGAGATTTAGTGTGTTATTGTTAATGAGTTTAATAAACTCCTGGCATTTATCTTCGTCTCCATTCCATATGACTATAATATCATCTATGTACCGCCCCCACCAGATGATATTATTACTGAAGGGATTGTTGGTATAGATGTACATGGTCTCCCATTCCCCCATGTAGAGATTAGCATAGATGGGAGCCATGGTAGTCCCCAAGGCATTCCCGCTGATTTGGAGAAAGAACTTTCCATCAAAGGTGAAATTTTTTTTTCTAACACAAATCTAATGCTGTCCAAAATGAATGATTGATGGATTTCAGTAAGCTTAGTCCTTTTTAGAACATGGGACAAGGTCTGTATTCCTAGGTCATGTGGAAAACACGTATATAAGGAAGACACATCTAGTGACATCCATCTGTATGTGCTTTTCCTTTGGATCTTGCTGATTTTCATTATAAGGTCAGTGGAGTCCCTGATATATGATGGTAATTGCGGTACCAGTGGTTTCAGAAAAAAATCAACGTATTCGGACATCCTAGCTGTGAGTGAGTCAATTCCGGACACAATTGGGCGTCCCGGAGGGTTATGTTGATCCTTATGGATCTTGGGAAGATGGTAGAAAATGGCTTTTCTCGGGTATGGATGAGTTAGGTATTCTAATTCTTTTTTATTGAGAATTTTATTGAAATTTGCTGTATCGATAAGGGAGTCATATGCCTTTTGGAAGGTTGCAGTAGGATCACCTCTTAGTTTGATATATGTTAGGGGGTCATTTAGAAGCCTGTATGCTTCTGCAATGTAATCCACTTTGTTCTGGATGACCAGGCCTCCCCCTTATCTGCTTCTCTTAGAATAATGTTGTCCATCTCCATTATTAGTTTGAGTGCTTCTTTTTCTCTTCTGCACAGATTATCTTGTTTGATTTTGAAATTTGTGCAAAGAGTTTCAAGCTCTTTCGAGACTAGATCCTTAAAAGTAGGAATACAATTTCCTTTTGACTGTGTTGGATAGAAGATGGACGGGGGTTTTAGGTTGGAATTTTTTCTACTTTCCAAATGAACATCCCCTAAAAGGTATTCGCTTTCTAGATTGAGTTCTTCCAAAATATTCAACATTTCTTGGTCAAGCTCTGATAAATTTTCCACAGATTGTATCCTTTCTTTTTGTTTAATTTTTTCATAGTGTCTACATAGAGTTAATTTACGAATAAATTTGTTGAGGTCAATGAATAAATTGAAGGGATTTGGTCCTTGAGTGGGAGCAAAACTCAATCCTTTGGATAGTACTTCCAATTGTGTATCCGAAAAAGAGGCTGAGGAGAGATTACATTTTTTTAGTAATTTATCTCCTGTTTCCCCCTTTTTTTAGGGGTTCTTGCTGTTTCGTTTTTGTTTTCTGGTTCCCACCAGGCCTCTTCCACTTCTTCCTCTACGGGTCCTTTTCTCTTTCTGTTTTGGTCCCTTGAACATTCTGGTCTTAGGTTTACTTTGTGCATTGTGGGGTCCGCTGGAATTGAGTATTGTATCTCTGTAGTATTTGGAAAACTTTGAGGGTAATTGTTTCCTGTCCATTCCCTCTCTAAAAAATTCTGTTTCTGATTAATGTATTGAGGTGGTGGGTGTATATTTTCTTTTTGTGTATACGGTACGTAATGGCTTGGACCTGGGTTAGACTTTCTCCAATCGGGTTTATTTTTATTGTGGTGACGTTGTTGGGAATTGTATTGCTGCTGTGATGTATCTAGTCTATTGTGATACATATTCTGCGGTCTTAGGTCACGTGTATTTGTGTTTCGGAAGTTGTCCCTATTTTCTATATTTCTATTCCAAGAGACTTGCTTATGGCCATATTGATCTTTTCTATCATATTTCCAATTGTTAGCACTATGTTGTGCTTTGTTTTTTTTTTATAATCTATCCTCGGTCTGAAAGTTATTTTGTTTATTATTAGTGGGTTTGTCTGTAGTATTATTGTGTGATATATTCCTATGTGTTTTTGGTGTTTCCCCTGATATGGGGGGGTCTTCCCATATTTCCTCCTCCCCCTCTGGCATTTGGGACTCTTCTCCCTCTTGCATGTCTAAGTAATCTCTCAGGAATTTCTTCCTTTTTTTTGCCTCTAAAACACTTTCGAATGTGGAGATTTTGTCTTTGTTTTTTTTCCGTCTAATTCTTTGAACACTAGATCTCCCTTATGTTTTTCTAAGTTGTTTTTCAATTCTTTCATTTCAGAGGATATTTTCTCTACCTTGAAAGTCCTATATTTAGAGGCTATTCTCATTAGGGTGATTGAACATTCTTCTAGGGCTGTGTCCCACTCTGTAAGATATTCCACATCCTCTGGATCAAATATGGATGATTTATACAATTTGAGACCTCTAGGAATGATCTTATATTTAAGGTACCTCTCAAGATTTAAGTTGTCATACCAATGTGTTAGCTGTTTTTTGCTTAATTTTTCAAGACTTTCAAAAAATTCTTTTGGGTCTATGTTCTGTTCAATTACTAATTCCTCTAAATTAATAGATAATTTTTTGATTTTAGTAAATGGGTCAAAATATTTACCGAATTCAAAGGTATGAGACTCCATATCTTGAATGTTATTTGATTCCAACATGCAGCTGATTAGGGTACGTCACTCTAGAAGCGACGGTTAGTGAATTGTTAATAAAGAAAAAATACCAGCGCTCTAGTTGGATCGCAATATCCAGACTCACTGATGTAAAGTGGGAAATAAAACTGTGTGTGTCGCTATGTACATTCCTGGGAGGTGTATATACTCCCTTCTATTCAGATATTCCCTGGTTAATTAGAATACCAAAAACCAATATTTGTGGACTCGGGAATAGTGCAGCAAGAAGGTAAGATACCAGTGTACCCCTTACACTGTGAAAAATGGAATACAAAGAGAACAAATCATATGTACTTCTGCGCAACAAAATGGATTATCGAAAATACAGAGAAATAAATCTTTAAACTGTCTGTTGTAAACAATTAAAGTTCAAGTTGATGTTAAATGAAGTATATTCAAGCAAGAATAAGGTATAGGTGTCCTCTTACCGGATATTACCTCAATCATATGAGGTAATGTATGGTCACGTAGGTATTATGGTGGGTAGACGATCTGTGGTTCAAATCGTGTCACTGCTGAGGTTAATGACTTCGATGCTAACTTGTGTATGGTATTCTCCTTTAGGAAAATTCCAGGATCTTGTATAGTAGACTTGGTACCTCTTGTTGGTATGGTATTTTTCGTCAGCCGGTCCTTCCCAGAGGGGAGGTGTTGAAGAAGGAAAGAAGAAGAAGAAAATACATAGCGTGATACTGTTTAAAAATTATATTTATTTACACTATAAAAGATAGGAATTGCACTCACATTAAGTACCCTCAATCATATATGAGGTATGTATTGTCACATCAAAATATATGTAGGCAAGGAACACTTCTGGGTAGTTGCATGAAGAACTCACTCAGTTAGGGTAAGTACAATTCAACAATCCAACCATGTCATAGAGTCAATGTCCTTTAAAAAAGGGGTTTAGGAGCTAGGTAATCTGATGTGGCGATAAGCCAAAAAAAAAACGCACTAAAAAAATCTTAATGGTATATCAATTAAAACAAGTAGAATAGAATCCTATCAGCCAATCGGAATTGAAGGGACACCATCTTGGATGACGTCACTTAAAGATACCGTCATTGTGATCGAAGACTCCGGATGAAAAGGATGGCTCCGCTCCGCTCCGGATGAATGAAGATTGAAGACGCCACCTGGATGAAGACTTCTACCGGATGAAGGACCTCCTCTGCGCACCTTGGATGAAGATTTCGGCCCGGTTGCGTGAAGACGACTCAAGGTAGGGAGATCTTCAGGGGGTTAGCGTTAGGTTTTTTTAAGGGGGGTTTGGGTGGGTTAGAGTAGGGGTATGTGGTTGGTGGGTTTTAATGTTGGGGGGGTTGTATTTTTTTTTACAGGTAAAAGAGCTGATTACTTTGGGGCAATGCCCCGCAAAAAGCACTCTTAAGGGCTGGTAAAAGAGCTGATTACTTTTATAATTTAGAATAAGGTAGGGCATTTTTTTTATTTTGGGGGGCTTTTTTATTTTATTAGGGGGCTTAGATTAGGTGTAATTAGTTTAAACTTCTTGTAATTTTTTTTATTTTTTATAATTTAGTGTTTGTTATTTTTTGTATTATAGATTAGTTTATTTAATTGTATTTTTGTTTAGCTAATTGTTATTTAATAAATTTAATGATAGTGCAGTGTTAGGTGTATTTGTAACTTAGGTTAGGATTTATTTTACAGGTAATTTTGTACTTATTTTAACTAGGTAGCTATTAAATAGTTATTAACTATTTAATAGCTATTGAACCTAATTAAAATAAATACAAAGTTGCCTGTAAAATAAATATAAATCGTAAAATAGCTACAATGTAATTATTAGTTATATTGTAGCTATATTAGGGTTTATTTTATAGGTAAGTATTTAGTTTTAAATAGGAATACTTTATTTAATTATAGGAATATTATTTTGTTTAATTTAAATTATATGTAACAGGGGGGTGTTAGGGTTAGTGTTAGGTTTAGGGGTTAATACATTTATTATAGTAGCGGTGATGTTGTGGGCGAGAGATTAGGGGTTAATAATTGTAGGTAGGTGGCGGCGATGTTAGGGAGGGCAGATTAGGGGTTAATAAAATTTATTATAGTGTTTGCGAGGCGGGAATGCGGCGGTTTAGGGGTTAATATATTTATTATAGTGGCGGCAAGGTCCGGTCGGCAGATTAGGGGTTAATAAGTGTAGGCAGGTGGCAGCGACATTGGGGGGGGGGGCAGATTAGGGGGTAAATAAATATAATATAGCTGTCGGCGATGTTAGGGGCAGCAGATTAGGGGTTCATAGGGATAATGTAGGTTGCGGCGGTGTCCAGAGCGGCAGATTAGGGGTTAATAATATAATGCAGGTGTCAGCGATAGCGGGGGCGGCAGATTAGGGGTTAATAAGTATAAGGTTAGGGGTGTTTAGACTCTGGGTTCATGTTAGGGTGTTAGGTGTAGACTTAGAGAGTGTTTCCCCTTAAGAAACAATGGGGCTGCGTTAGGAGCTGAACGCTGCTTTTTTGCAGGTGTTAGGTTTTTTTCCAGCCAGCTCAGCCCCTTTGTATCCTATGGGGATATCGTGCACAAGCACGTTTTTCCAGCTTACCGCTACCGTAGGCAACGCTGGTATTGAGAGTTGAAGGGAAGGTAAATTATGCTCAACGCTCCCTTTTCTAAACCTAACGCAGCCACTCAGACAACTCTAAATACCAGCGTTGTCTTAAGGGTGAGCTGGAAAAAAAAGCAGCGTTAGCACAGCGGGTCTTTACTGACAAAACTCTAAATCTAGGAGAGTGTTATTATGTGTGTAATTGTACTGTGTAATGTATATTTATTAGATAGTGTTAATATGAGTGTAAATGTACTGTTTAATGTATATTTATTAGATAGTGTTATCATGAGTGTAACTGTACTGTGTAATGTATATTTATTAGATAGTGTTATTATGTGTTTAACTGTACTGTGTAATGTATATTTATTAGATAGTGTTATTATGTGTTTAACTGTACTGTGTAAGGTATATTTATTAGACAGTGTTATTATGTGTGTAACTACTGTGTAATGTATATTTATTAGATAGTGTTATTATGAGTGGAACTGTACTGTGTAATGTATATTTATTAGATAGTGTTATTATGAGTGGAACTGTACTGTGTGATGTATATTTATTAGACAGTGTTATTATGTGTGTAACTGTACTGTGTAATGTATATTTATTAGATAGTGTTATTATGAGTGTAACTGTACTGTGTGATGTATATTTATTAGACAGTGTTATTATGTGTGTAACTGTACTGTGTAATGTATATTTATCAAACAGTGTTAATATGAGTGTAACTGTACTGTGTAATGTATATTTATTACACTTTTATTATGCATGTAACTGTGCTGTATATTTATTAGATAGTGTTATTATGCGTGTAACTGTACTATGTAATGTATATTTATTAGATAGTGTTATTATGTGTGTAACTGTACTGTGTAATGTATATTTATTAGACAGTGTTATTATGTGTGTAATTGTACTGTGTAATGTAAATTTATTAGACAGTGTTATTATGAGTATAACTATACTGTGTAATGTATATTTATTAGACAGTGTTAATATGAGTGTAACTGTACTGTGTAATGTATATTTATTAGACAGTGTTATTATCAGTGTAACTGTACTGTGTAACCTATATTTATTAGAGAGTGTTAATATGAGTGTAAATGTACTGTGTAAAGTATATTTATTACATAATATTATTAGTGTAACTGTACTGTGTAATGTAAATTTATTAGACAGTGTTATTATCAGTGTAACTGTACTGTGTAACCTATATTTATTAGACAGTGTTAATGAGTGTAAATGTACTGTGTAATGTATATTTATTACATAATATTATTATGAGTGTAACTGTACTGTGTAATGTAAATTTATTAGACAGTGTTATTATCAATGTAACTGTACTGTGTAATGTATATTTATTAGACAGTGTTAATATGAGTGTAACTGTACTGTGTAATGTATATTTATTAGATAGTGTTATCATGAGTATAACTGTACTGTGTAATGTATATTTATTAGATAGTGTTATTATGTGTGTAACTGTACTGTGTAATGTATATTTATTAGACAGTGTTAATATGAGTGTAAATGTACTGTGTAATGTTTATTTATTACATAATGTTATTATGAGTGTAACTGTACTGTGTAATGTAAATTTATTAGACAGTGTTATTATCAATGTAACTGTACTGTGTAATGTATATTTATTAAACAGTGTTAATATGAGTGTAACTGTACTGTGTAATGTATATTTATTAGATAGTGTTATCATGAGTATAACTGTACTGTGTAATGTATATTTATTAGATAGTGTTATTATGTGTGTAACTGTACTGTGTAATGTATATTTATTAGACAGTGTTAATATGAGTGTAAATGTACTGTGTAATGTTTATTTATTACATAATGTTATTATGAGTGTAACTGTACTGTGTAATGTATATTTATTAGATAGTGTTATCATGAGTGTAACTGTACTGTGTAATGTTTTATTAGACAGTGTTAATATGAGTGTAACTGTACTGTGTAATGTGTATTTATTAGATAGTGTTATTATGTGTATAATTGTACTGTGTAATGTATGTTTATTAGACAGTGTTAATATGAGTGTAACTGTACTGTGTAATGTATATTTATTAGATTGTGTTATTATGTGTGTAACTGTACTGCGTAAAGTATATTTATTAGACAGTGTTATTATGAGTGTAACTGTACTGTGTAATGTATATTTATTAGACAGTGTTATTATGTGTGTAATTGTACTGTGTAATGTATTAGACAGTGTTAATAGGAGTGTAAATGTACTGTGTAATGTATATTTATTAGATAGTGTTATCATGAGTATAACTGTACTGTGTAATGTATATTTATTAGACAATGTTATTATGTGTGTAACTGTACTGTGTAATGCATATTTATTAGATAGAATTAATATGTGTGTAACTGTACTGTGTAATGTATATTCATTAGACGGTGTTATTATGCGTGTAACTGTACTGTGTAATGTAAATTTATTAGACGGTGTTATTATGCGTGTAACTGTACATTGTAATGTATATTTATTAGATAGTGTTATGTGTGTAACTGTACTGTGTAATGTATATGTATTAGTGTTAATATGAGTGTAACTGTACTGTGTAATGTATATTTATTAGATCATGTTATTAATGTGTGTAACTGTACTGTGTGATTTATATTTATTAGTGTTATTATGTGTGTAACTGTACAGTGTAATGTATATTTATTAGATAGTGTTATTATGTGTGTAACTGTACTGTGTAATGTATATTTATTAGACAGTGTTATTATGTGTGTAACTGTACTGTGTAATGTATATTTATTAGACAGTGTTATTATGAGTGTAACTGTACTGTGTAATGTATATGTATTAGACAGTGTTATTATGTGTGTAATTGTACTGTGTAATGTATATTTATTAGATAGTGTTAATATGAGTGTAAATGTACTGTGTAATGTATATTAATTAGATAGTGTTATCATGAGTGTAACTGTACTGTGTAATGTATATTAGATAGTGTTATTATGAGTGTAACTGTACTGTGTGATGTATATTTATTAGACAGTGTTATTATGTGTGTAACTGTACTGTGTAATGTATATTCATTAGATAGTGTTATGTGTGTAACTGTACTGTGTAATGCATATTTATTAAACAGTGTTAATATGAGAGTAACTGTACTGTGTAATGTATATTTATCAGACTGTGTTATTATGCATGTAACTGTACTATGTAATGTATATTTATTAGATTGTGTTATTATGTGTGTAACTGTACTGTGTAATGTATATTTATTAGACAGTGTTATTATGTGTGTAACTGTACTATGTAATGTATATTTATTAGATAGTCTTATTATGTGTGTAAATGTACTGTGTAATGTATATTTATTAGACAGTGTTATTATGAGTGTAACTGTACTGTGTAATGTATATTTATTAGACAGTTTTATTATGTGTGTAACTCTACTGTGTAATGTATATTTATTAGATAGTGTTATTATGTGTGTAACTGTACTGTGTAATGCATATTTATTAGACAGTGTTATTATGTGTGTAACTGTACTGTGTAATGTATATTGATTAGATAGTGTTAATATGAGTGTAACTGTACTGTGTAATGTATATTTATTAGATGGTGTCATTATCAGTGTAACTATATTGTGTAATGTATATTTATTAGACAGTGTTATGTGTATAACTGTACTGTGCAATGTATATTTATAAGATAGTGTTATTATGTGTGTAACTGTACTGTGTAATGTATAGTTATAAGACAGTGTTATTATGTGTGTAACTGTACTGTGTAATGTATATTTATTAGACAGTGTTAATATTTGTGTAACTATACTGTGTAAAGTATATTTATTAGACAGTGTTATTATGTGTGTAACTGTACTCTGTAATGTATATTTATTAGACAGTGTTATTATGTGTGTAACTGTACTGTGTAATGTATATTTATTAGACAGTGTTAATATGAGTGTAACTGTACTGTGTAATGTATATTTATTAAACAGTGTTATTATGTGTGTAACTGTACTGTGTAATGTATATTTATTAAACAGTGTTAATATGAGTGTAACTGTACTGTGTAATGTATATTTATTAGATAGTGTTATCATGAGTGTAACTGTACTGTGTAATGTATATTTATTAGACAGTGTTAATATGAGTGTAACTGTACTGTGTAATGTGTATTTATTAGATAGTGTTATTATGTGTATAATTATACTGTGTAATGTATGTTTATTAGACAGTGTTAATATGAGTGTTACTGTACTGTGTAATGTATATTTATTAGATTGTGTTATTATGTGTGTAACTGTACTGTGTAATGTATACTTATTAGACAGTGTTATTATGAGTGTAACTGTACTGTGTAATGTATATTTATTAGACAGTGTTATTATGTGTGTAATTGTACTGTGTAATGTATTAGACAGTGTTAATAGGAGTGTAAATGTACTGTGTAATGTATATTTATTAGATAGTGTTATCATGAGTATAACTGTACTGTGTAATGTATATTCATTAGACTGTTATTATGCGTGTAACTGTACTGTGTAATGTATATTTATTAGACGTGTTATGCGTGTAACTGTACAGTGTAATGTATATTTATTAGATAGTGTTATGTGTGTAACGGTACTATGTAATGTATATGTATTAGTGTTAATATGAGTGTAACTGTACTGTGTAATGTATATTTATTAGATCATGTTATTAATGTGTGTAACTGTACTGTGTAATTTATATTTATTAGCTAGTGCTATTATGTATGTAACTGCACAGTGTAATGTATATTAATTAGATAGTGTTATCATGAGTGTAACTGTACTGTGTAATGTATATTAGATAGTGTTATTATGAGTGTAACTGTACTGTGTGATGTATATTTATTAGACAGTGTTATTATGTGTGTAACTGTACTGTGTAATGTATATTTATTAGATAGTGTTATTATGCGTGTAACTGTACTGTGTAATGCATATTTATTAAACAGTGTTAATATGAGAGTAACTGTACTGTGTAATGTATATTTATCAGACTGTGTTATTATGCATGTAACTGTACTATGTAATGTATATTTATTAGATTGTGTTATTATGTGTGTAACTGTACTGTGTAATGTATATTTATTAGACAGTGTTATTATGTGTGTAACTGTACTATGTAATGTATATTTATTAGATAGTGTTATTATGAGTGTAACTGTACTGTGTAATGTATATTGATTAGACAGTTTTATTATGTGTGTAACTCTACTGTGTAATCTATGTTTATTAGATAGTGTTATTATGTGTGTAACTGTACTGTGAAATGTATATTGATTAGATAGTGTTAATATGAGTGTAACTGTACTGTGTAATGTATATTTATTAGATGGTGTCATTATCAGTGTAACTATATTGTGTAATGTATATTTATTAGACAGTGTTATGTGTATAACTGTACTGTGCAATGTATATTTATAAGATAGTGTTATTATGTGTGTAACTGTACTGTGTAATGTATAGTTATAAGACAGTGTTATTATGTGTGTAACTGTACAGTGTAATGTATATTTATTAGACAGTGTTAATATGTGTGTAACTGTACTGTGTAATGTATATTTATTAGACAGTGTTATTATGTGTGTAACTGTACTGTGTAATGTATATTTATTAGACAGTGTTAATATTTGTGTAACTATACTGTGTAAAGTATATTTATTAGACAGTGTTATTATGTGTGTAACTGTACTGTGTAATGTATATTTATTAGACAGTGTTAATATTTGTGTAACTATACTGTGTAAAGTATATTTATTAGACAGTGTTATTATGTGTGTAACTGTACTCTGTAATGTATATTTATTAGACAGTGTTATTATGTGTGTAACTGTACTGTGTAATGTATATTTATTAGACAGTGTTATTATGTGTGTAACTGTACTGTGTAATGTATATTTATTAGATAGTGCTATTATGAGTGTAACTGTACTGTGTAATGTATATTTATTAGACAGTTATTATGTGTGTAACTGTACTGTGTAATGTATATTTATTAGACAGTGTTTTTGTGTGTGTAACTGTACTGTGTAGGGTATGTTTATTAGACAGTTATGTGTGTAACTGTACTGTGTACATGTATATTACAAGTTAAGGAGCAGCGGGCTGAAGGTTCGCGCGGAAACAGATGCATTGGGGTCAATTGACTGCTTGGTAAATCGGCCTCTAAGTCTTTTGACTATTTACCTGCCCAGAATTCTCTACAGAGCAAGGAGAGAGGTAATGTAGAGGGATTTGAAAAGCATAAATATTGTGACTCCTCATTAGGGAAAGAGGATTTCATAGTTGCCAACATTTAAAAAAACATTCCAGGGACACTTTGCAGCAGAGCAAGCAAGCGGGTTACTGGAGTATTGACGACCTACTGTTCAACTGCTCCGCCCACTCAGTTCTGCAATCAAAACACACCCATTTGAAAGTAATAGTATAATTTAGACTTATCCATAGTTTATTATACAGATTACAGCACCAAGCTCTTACACCTACCCAGTCTCTGGAACACATTCTGGGCATATGGTTATTTTTACAACACAGCATCACAATTAGAAAGACAAATAATATGTGAACCCTTTCAATAATAATAACAATATTCCATTAGGAATTAATTATATTTAAATAATACACTATATCTATTTTTCATCTGTCTATCTGTATATATGTATGTATATATGTTGTGCAAAAGAGATTTTCAGGGACATTTCCAGGGACAAAAAAAATCCAGGGGCATACAACAAAATCCAGGGACTGTCCCTGGAAATCAGGGACTGTTGTCAACTATGGGATTTATAGAGGCCGATCTATGGTTGCCACTTCGGTCATGGTTTCCTGGACACTTATAAGTTACACCTGCTGCAGGGTGTGCAGGGAGGAACATGAATAGTGCTGTCCAGGATCGCTATTCATGTGCTGTCCAAGGGTGCAATTCATGTTCCTCCCTGCACAACCTGCAACATGTGTAACTCATAAGTGACCGAGGTGGCAACCCTAGTCGCACCCCCTGCATTTGTTTTTTGTATGATAGACGTTTGACAAGTTTATAAGTCATATACAGAACAGACAGGAGGCAAAAAGGTATCTAGATGTCAGGTGACCTATTTCTCACACACACGGTCACTGGAAGTTTGATGGGGAGAAAAAAATAAAATAAAATGAAGATATAGAGCCAGAGAATGAGGTTTAACTACTTCCATGTGTTGCCGCCTGCACTGGTATTTAACTGGTTAATGTGTGGGAGGGAATCAGGATAAGAAGGCAATGTATCATACTTCTATTGCCAGATGCACGTTTTATCAGCTTTTCTGAACAGATTTTTTTGTTCTTTCTCAGATAAATAAAATTTGGCTTCAGGTTCTTTTTAGTTTTTTACTCCCATGTTCAGCAAAAGAAATTGTGAAACAATTTAACTCATTCTCTGAAGAAACAAGTAACAAAAATCAATTGTCTCCACATGAATTCCATATAAACCACAGACAGATGAGCGGCCGTAACGTATATACACTCATCTATCTATAATCAGTAATTAAAGGGACATGGCAGTCAAAATTACGCTTTTATGTTTCAGAAAAAGGGGCCTATTTAAGAACGTGTGAGCGAACATGATCCGATATTGCGGATCATGTCCGTTGCACATTGATAAATGCTGACAGCATACGCTGTCGGCATTTATCATTGCACCAGCAGTTCTAGTGAACCGCTGGTGCAATACCGAATGGCATTGTGCGTGGGAAAATTATTAGAATGAAAAATAATTAATATTTAATTAAAGAAAAAGAAGATGGAAGGGTCGGAAGACAAACAGTGATGTAAGTCCATCTGAAGGAATTCGGAAAACTACTACAAAGAGACAGGTAAAGGGAAGAAAATAAATGAAATGTGAGAAACATTTAAGATTTTCTTTTTTTATCTACTTTAATCCCACTATTTCAAGCCAAGACTATACAAACCTCTGCTGGCTTTAGAATGGAAGCATCTTCATCTGAGCAGCGCACCATGCGAGAGGAGTTAAAAATACAATCTAGCTACGCAAGTTGTGCAGTACTACGCAGGTGTGTAGGGAGATTGTAATTAAACTCCTCCTCCATTGGTTTTCACTGATGTCCAGCCAGGGGGTAACACCATCAGAGGAGATTAATTCCTGCTTTATGGTGTCAAGGACCACCAACATCTTCTCGTGGACAACCAGTGGTCCATTGACCACTGGTTGGCGACCGCTGAGCTAGACGGTACACTATCAGCTGAATACGTTGAAGTCACTAGTTAGACTGTACACTATCAGCTGAATGTGCTGAAGTCACTAGCTAGACGGTACACTATCAGCTGAATACACTGAAGTCACTAGCTAGACGGTACACTATCAGCTGAATACACTGAAGTCACTAGCTAGAGGGTACACTATCAGCTGAATGTGCTGAAGTCACTAGCTAGAGGGTACACTATCAGCTGAATGTGCTGAAGTCACTAGCTAGAAGGTACACAGCTGAACACACTGAAGTCACTAGCTAGACCGTACACTATCAGCTGAATACACTGAAGTCACTAGCTAGAGGGTACACTATCAGCTGAATACACTGAAGTCACTAGCTAGAGGGTACACTATCAGCTGAATACACTGAAGTCACTAGCTAGACGGTACACTATCAGCTGAATACACTGAAGTCACTAGCTAGACGGTACACTATCAGCTGAATGTGCTGAATTCACTAGCTAGACGGTACACTATCAGCTGAACACACTGAAGTCACTAGCTAGACCGTACACTATCAGCTAAATTTGCTGAAGTTACTAGCTAGACAGTACACTATCAGCTGAATGTGCTGAAGTCACTAGCTAGACGGTACACTATCAGCTGAATGTGCTGAAGTCACTAGCTAGACGGTACACTATCAGCTGTTTACACTAAAGTCACTAGCTAGACGGTACACTATCAGCTGTATACACTAAAGTCACTATCTATGCGGTACACTATCAGCTGTATACACTAAAGTCACTAGCTAGACGGTACACGATCAGCTGTATACACTAAAGTCACTATCTATGCGGTACACTATCAGCTGTATACACTAAAGTCACTATCTATGCGGTACACTATCAGCTGTATACACTAAAGTCACTATCTATGCGGTACACTATCAGCTGTATACACTAAAGTCACAGTCTATACGGTACACTATCAGCTGTATATAATAAAGTCACTATATATGTGGTACAATATCAGCTGTATACACTAAAGTCACTATCTATGTGGTACACTATCAGCTGTATATAATAAAGTCACTATCTATGTGGTACACTATCAGCTGTATACACTAAAGTCACTGTCTATACGGTACACTATCAGCTGTATATAATAAAGTCACTATCTATGTGGTACACTATCAGCTGTATACACTAAAGTCACTATCTATGTGGTACACTATCAGCTGTATACACTAAAGTCACTGTCTATACGGTACACTATCAGCTGTATATAATAAAGTCACTATCTATACGGTACACTATCAGCTGTATACACTAAAGTCACTATCTATACTGTACACTATCAGCTGTATACACTAAAGTCACTGTCTATACGGTACACTATCAGCTGTATATAATAAAGTCACTGTCTATACGGTACACTATCAGCTGTATATAATAAAGTCACTATCTATGTGGTACACTATCAGCTGTATATAATAAAGTCACTATCTATACGGTACACTATCAGCTGTTTACACTAAAGTCACTGTCTATACGGTACACTATCAGCTGTATATAATAAAGTCACTATCTATGTGGTACACTATCAGCTGTATATAATAAAGTCACTATCTATGTGGTACACTATCAGCTGTATATAATAAAGTCACTATCTATGTGGTACACTATCAGCTGTATATAATAAAGTCACTAGCTATGATAGATTTTTAAATGTTCTCAGGGATAACTTCTTGTCAGAATTAATAGAGGAGCCAACTAGGAGTAAAGCTATATTGGATTTAGTGCTATCAAACAATACAGATATAATATCAAACATAGAAGTTAAAGAACATTTGGGTAACAGTGATCATAACATGGTCACATTTGAAATCTATTTTCATATGCAGTGTTTTAAAGGCTTAACTCACGGCTAGATTTGGAGTTTTGTCGGTAACGACCCGAAAAACTAACGCCCGCGTTTTACTGGCCGCACCATAAAAATAACTCTGGTATCGAGAGTCCACATAAAGGCTGCGTTAGGCTCCAAAAAAGGAGCGTAGAGCATTTTTAACGCAGCTTCAACTCTCGATACCAGAGTTGCTTACGGACGCGGCCAGCCTCAAAAACGTGCTCGTGCACGATTCCCCCATAGAAAACAATGGGGCTGTTTGAGCTGAAAAAAAACCTAACACCTGCAAAAAAGCCGCGTTCAGCTCCTAACGCAGCCCCATTGTTTCCTATGGGGAAACTCTTCCTACGTCTGCACCTAACACTCTAACATGTACCCCGAGTCTAAACACCCCTAACCTTACACTTATTAACCCCTAATCTGCCGCCCCCGCTATCGGAACAGCCAATAGAATGCAAGCTCAATCTGATTGGCTGATTGGATCAGCCAATCGGATTGAACTTGATTCTGATTGGCTGATTCCATAAGCCAATCAGAATATTCCTACCTTAATTCCGATTGGCTGATAGAATCCTATCAGCCAATCGGAATTTGAGGGACGCCATCTTGGATGACGTCCCTTAAAGGAACCGTCATTCGTCGGGAGACGCCGGAAGAAGAGGATGGATCCGCGTCAGCTGATTCAAGATGGACCCGCTCCGCACCGGATGGAAGAAGATAGAAGATGCCGCTTGGAAGAAGATGGTTGCCGGTCCGGATGTCCTCTTCTTGCCGGATAGGAGGAAGACTTTGGAGCCTCTTCTGGACCTCTTCAGCACCGGATGCCAGGACGGATCGGTGATACCTGGTGAGGTGAAGACAAGGTAGGAAGATCTTCAGGGGCTTAGTGTTAGGTTTATTTAAGGGGGGTTTGGGGTAGATTAGGGGTATGTGGGTGGTGGGTTGTAATGTTGGGGGGGGTATTGTATGTTTTTTTTACAGGCAAAAGAGCTGATTTTCTTGGGGCATGCCCCGCAAAGGGCCCTGTTCAGGGCTGGTAAGGTAAAAGAGCTTTTAACTTTATTAATTTAGAATAGGGTAGGGCAGTTTTTTATTTTGGGGGTCTTTGTTATTTTATTAGGGGGCTTAGAGTAGGTGTAATTAGTTTAAAATTGTTGTAATATTTTTCTGATGTTTGTAAATATTTTTTTATTTTTTGTAACTTAGTTCTTTATTATTTTTTGCACTTTAGTTAGTTTATTTCATTGTAGTTATTTGTAGGAATTGTATTTAATGTATTTATTGATAGTGTAGTGTTAGGTTTTATTGTAGGTAATTGTAGGTATTTTATTTAATTAATTTATTGATAGTGTAGTGTTAGGTTTAATTAGAACTTAGGTTAGGATTTATTTTACAGGTAATTTTGTTATTATTTTAACTAGGTAACTATTAAATAGTTCTTAACTATTTAATAGCTATTGTACCTGGTTAAAATAAATACAAAGTTGCCTGTAAAATAAATATTAATCCTAAAATAGCTACAATGTAATTATAATTTATATTGTAGCTATATTAGGATTTATTTTACAGGTAAGTATTTAGCTTTAAATAGGAATAATTTATTTAATAAGAGTTAATTTATTTCGTTAGATTTAAATTATATTTAATTTAGGGGGGTGTTAGTGTTAGGGTTAGACTTAGCTTTAGGGGTTAATCCATTTATTATAGTAGCGGTGAGCTCCGGTCGGCAGATTAGGGGTTAATAATTGAAGTTAGGTGTCGGCGATGTTAGGGAGGGCAGATTAGGGGTTAATACTATTTATGATAGGGTTAGTGAGGCGGATTAGGGGTTAATACATTTATTATAGTAGCGGTGCGGTCCGCTCGGCAGATTAGGGGTTAATCAGTGGAGGTAGGTGTAGGCGACGTTGAGGGGGGCAGGTTAGGGGTTAATAAATATAATATAGGGGTCGGCGGTGTTAGGGGCAGCAGATTAGGGGTACATAGCTATAATGTAGGTGGCGGCGCTTTGCGGTCGGCAGATTAGGCTGGCGGCGACGTTGTGGGGGGCAGGTTAGGGGTTAATAATTATAATACAGGGGTCGGCGGGGTTAGGGGCAGCAGATTAGGGGTACATAGGGATAATTTAGCTGGCGGCGCTTTGCGGTCGGCAGATTAGGGGTTAAAAAAATTTAATCGAGTGGCGGCGATGTGGGGGGACCTCGGTTTAGGGGTACATAGGTAGTTTATGAGTGTTAGTGTACTTTAGAGCACAGTAGTTAAGAGCTTTATAAACCGGCGTTAGCCCAGAAAGCTCTTAACTACTGACTTTTTTCTGCGGCTGGAGTTTTGTCGTTAGATTTCTAACGCTCACTTCAGAAACCACTCTAAATACTGGAGTTAGGAAGATCCCATTGAAAAGATAGGATACGCAATTGACGTAAGGGGATCTGCGGTATGGAAAAGTCGCGGCTGAAAAGTGAGCGTTAGACCCTATTTTGAGTGACTCTAAATACCGGCGGTAGCCTAAAACCAGCGTTAGGAGCCTCTAACGCTGGTTTTCACGGCTACCGCCAAACTCCAAATCTAGGTCTAAGACTTTTAATTTCAAGAAAGCAAAATTCAACGATTTAAGGAAATCATTAAATAATATAAATTGGGACAATGTATTTTCTAATAAAAATACAGAGGATAAACGGATAATATTTAAAAATTTGTTAAATAAATATACATATCAATACATACCATATGGTTATAAAAATAAAAATAAAAAAACTAAACCGTTATGGCTAAATAAAAATGTGTTAAGAGAAATTAGGAAAAAACGTAGGGCATTTAAATTATTAAAAGAAAATAGTACAGACTCAGCATACAATATTTATAAGGAATGTAACAAAGCATGCAAAAAAGCAATCAAATTAGCCAAAATTGAAAATGAAAAATTAATTGCCAAGGATTCTAAGTCTAACCCTAAAAGGTTCTTTAAGTACATAAATAGCAAAAAATCTAAGAAGGATAATATAGGTACATTAAAATGTGTGGAGGGTAGCATGATAAATAATGACAGGGAGAAGGCTGAGGTACTAAACCAGTTTTTTTCTTCAGTATACACAAGAGAGGAACCATTGAATGATACTTTGGAACAGAATAGAACATGCCAGTCCATACCACTAACTGGGTTTTGTTTAGAGGATATCAGGAAAAAACTAAAAAATATTAAGGTAAATAAAACTCCAGGCCCAGATGGAATACACCCAAGGGTGTTAAGTGAATTTAGCACTGTTATAGACAAACCTTTACTCTTAATTTTTCAAGACTCATTATCCTCAGGCATGGTACCCCAGGATTGGCGTAAAGCTGATGTGGTGCCACTCTTCAAAAAGGGAAGCAGGGATGATCCAGGAAGCTATAGACCAGTTAGTCTGACATCAATAGTGGGGAAGATATTTGAAGGGATTATAAGGGATTATATTGATGAGCATATTCGTGTAAACAAGATTATGAGTTCTAATCAGCATGGCTTTAGGAGAAATAGATCATGTCAAACTAATCTAATTAGATTCTACGAGGAAGTAAGTAAAAATATAGATAAAGGGGAATCAGTTGATGTGATATACTTAGATTTTGCAAAGGCATTTGATACAGTGCCACATGAGAGATTAATGCACAAAATTAAGGGACTGGGAATAGCTGAAAATGTTAGCTCATGGATAAATAACTGGATAAAAGATAGGGAGCAACGAGTAGTAGTAAATGGATCATACTCAGATTGGACAAAGGTAATCAGTGGCGTCCCCCAGGGATCAGTACTGGGCCCTGTTCTTTTTAATATTTTTATAAATGACTTGGAGCAAGGATTAAATAGCGACATCTCTATTTTTGCAAATACTAAGTTAAGTAAGGTCATTAGGTCAGAGCAGGACGAACTCTCTTTACAAAGGGATTTGCTAAAATTAGAACTATGGGCAAGTGAATGGAAAATGAGATTTAATACGGAAAAATGTAAGGTTCTACATTTTGGAAGTAAAAATAAGCAGGCTACGTATTTTTTAAATGGGACAAGACTTAGCCAAACACAGGAGGAAAGGGATTTGGGAGTAGTAATAGATAACAAGCTAAAGATGAGTGCACAATGCAGGGCAGCGGCTTCAAAGGCTAATAAGATACTAGCATGTATTAAAAGAGGCATTGATTCAAGGGAGGAAAGCATAATTCTGTCATTATATAAAGCCCTGGTAAGACCTCACCTTGAGTTTGGAGTGCAGTTCTGGGGACCGATTGCTAAAAAAGATATTGCAGAACTAGAAAAAGTTCAGAGAAGGGCCACAAAGCTAATAAGGGGATTGGAGAAATTAACCTATGAGGAGAGGCTAGCCAAACTGGGTCTGTTCTCTTTAGAAAAAAGGCGCTTGAGAGGTGACATGATTACTTTATATAAATATATTCAAGGCCCATATACAGAGATGGCAGAAGCTCTTTTTATTCCAAGAAAATTGTTTCTGACAAGAGGTCATAATTTAAGGTTGGAGGAAAACATAATTTATGTAAGAACTTACCTGATAAATTCATTTCTTTCATATTAGCAAGAGTCCATGAGCTAGTGACGTATGGGATATACATTCCTACCAGGAGGGGCAAAGTTTCCCAAACCTCAAAATGCCTATAAATACACCCCTCACCACACCCACAATTCAGTTTAACGAATAGCCAAGAAGTGGGGTGATAAAAAAGTGCGAAAGCATATAAAATAAGGAATTGGAATAATTGTGCTTTATACAAAAATCATAACCACCACAAAAAAAGGGCGGGCCTCATGGACTCTTGCTAATATGAAAGAAATGAATTTATCAGGTAAATTATGTTTTCTTTCATGTAATTAGCAAGAGTCCATGAGCTAGTGACGTATGGGATAATGATTACCCAAGATGTGGATCTTTCCACACAAGAGTCACTAGAGAGGGAGGGATAAAATAAAGACAGCCAATTCCTGCTGAAAATAATCCACACCCAAAATAAAGTGTAATGAAAAACATAAGCAGAAGATTCAGACTGAAACCGCTGCCTGAAGTACTTTTCTACCAAAAACTGCTTCAGAAGAAGAAAATACATCAAAATGGTAGAATTTAGTAAAAGTATGCAAAGAGGACCAAGTTGCTGCTTTGCAAATCTGATCAACCGAAGCTTCATTCCTAAACGCCCAGGAAGTAGAAACTGACCTGGTAGAATGAGCTGTAATCCTCTGAGGCGGAGTTTTACCCGACTCAACATAGGCAAGATGAATTAAAGATTTCAACCAAGATGCCAAAGAAATGGCAGAAGCTTTCTGGCCTTTTCTAGAACCGGAAAAGATAACAAATAGACTAGAAGTCTTTCGGAAAGACTTAGTAGCTTCAACATAATATTTCAAAGCTCTAACAACATCCAAAGAATGCAATGATTTCTCCTTAGAATTCTTAGGATTAGGACATAATGAAGGAACCACAATTTCTCTACTAATGTTGTTGGAATTCACAACTTTAGGTAAAAATTCAAAAGAAGTTCGCAACACCGCCTTATCCTGATGAAAAATCAGAAAAGGAGACTCACAAGAAAGAGCAGATAATTCAGAAACTCTTCTGGCAGAAGAGATGGCCAAAAGGAACAAAACTTTCCAAGAAAGTAATTTAATGTCCAATGAATGCATAGGTTCAAAAGGAGGAGCTTGAAGAGCTCCCAGAACCAAATTCAAACTCCAAGGAGGAGAAATTGACTTAATGACAGTTTTTATACGAACCAAAGCTTGTACAAAACAATGAATATCAGGAAGAATAGCAATCTTTCTGTGAAAAAGAACAGAAAGAGCAGAGATTTGTCCTTTCAAGGAACTTGCAGACAAACCCTTATCTAAACCATCCTGAAGAAACTGTAAAATTCTCGGTATTCTAAAAGAATGCCAAGAAAAATGATGAGAAAGACACCAAGAAATATAAGTCTTCCAGACTCTATAATATATCTCTCTAGATACAGATTTACGAGCCTGTAACATAGTATTAATCACAGAGTCAGAGAAACCTCTTTGACCAAGAATCAAGCGTTCAATCTCCATACCTTTAAATTTAAGGATTTCAGATCCTGATGGAAAAAAGGACCTTGTGACAGAAGGTCTGGTCTTAACGGAAGAGTCCACGGTTGGCAAGAGGCCATCCGGACAAGATCCGCATACCAAAACCTGTGAGGCCATGCCGGAGCTACCAGCAGAACAAACGAGCATTCCTTCAGAATCTTGGAGATTACTCTTGGAAGAAGAACTAGAGGCGGAAAGATATAGGCAGGATGATACTTCCAAGGAAGTGATAATGCATCCACTGCCTCCGCCTGAGGATCCCGGGATCTGGACAGATATCTGGGAAGTTTCTTGTTTAGATGAGACGCCATCAGATCTATTTCTGAAAGTTCCCACATTTGAACAATCTGAAGAAATACCTCTGGGTGAAGAGACCATTCGCCCGGATGCAACGTTTGGCGACTGAGATAATCCGCTTCCCAATTGTCTACACCTGGGATATGAACCGCAGAGATTAGACAGGAGCTGGATTCTGCCCAAACCAAAATTCGAGATACTTCTTTCATAGCCAGAGGACTGTGAGTCCCTCCTTGATGATTGATGTATGCCACAGTTGTGACATTGTCTGTCTGAAAACAAATGAACGATTCTCTCTTCAGAAGAGGCCAAAACTGAAGAGCTCTGAAAATTGCACGGAGTTCCAAAATATTGATCGGTAATCTCACCTCCTGAGATTCCCAAACTCCTTGTGCCGTCAGAGATCCCCACACAGCTCCCCAACCTGTGAGACTTGCATCTGTTGAAATTACAGTCCAGGTCGGAAGCACAAAAGAAGCCCCCTGAATTAAACGATGGTGATCTGTCCACCACGTTAGAGAGTGTTGAACAAACGGTTTTAAAGATATTAATTGAGATATCTTTGTGTAATCCTTGCACCATTGATTTAGCATACAGAGCTGAAGAGGCCACATGTGAAAACGAGCAAAGGGGATCGCGTCCGATGCAGCAGTCATAAGACCTAGAATTTCCATGCATAAGGCTATTCTCCTTCTTTGGTACAATGAAGAGATTTGAATAAAACCCCATCCCCTGTTCCGGAACTGGAACTGGCATAATTACTCCAGCCAACTCTAGATCTGAAACACAATTCAGAAATGCTTGAGCTTTCACTGGATTTACTGGGACACGGGAAAGAAAAAATCTCTTTGCAGGAGGTCTCATCTTGAAACCAATTCTGTACCCTTCTGAAACAATGTTCTGAATCCAAAGATTGTGAACAGAATTGATACAAATTTCTTTGAAAAAACGTAACCTGCCCCCTACCAGCTGAGCTGGAATGAGGGCCGCACCTTCATGAGGACTTAGAAGCAGGCTTTGCCTTTCTAACAGGCTTGGATTTATTCCAGACTGGAGATGGTTTCCAAACTGAAACTGCTCCTGAGGATGAAGGATTAGGCTTTTGTTCTTTATTGAAACGAAAGGAACGAAAACGATTATTAGCCCTGTTTTTACCTTTAGATTTTTTATCCTGTGGTAAAAAAGTTCCTTTCCCACCAGTAACAGTTGAGATAATAGAATCCAACTGAGAACCAAATAATTTGTTACCCTGGAAAGAAATGGAAAGCAGAGTTGATTTAGAAGCCATATCAGCATTCCAAGTCTTAAGCCATAAAGCTCTTCTAGCTAAAATAGCTAGAGACATAAACCTGACATCAACTCTGATAATATCAAAAATGGCATCACAGATAAAATTATTAGCATGCTGAAGAAGAATAATAATATCATGAGAATCATGATCTGTTACTTGTTGCGCTAAAGTTTCCAACCAAAAAGTTGAAGCTGCAGCAACATCAGCCAAAGATATAGCAGGTCTAAGAAGATTACCTGAACACAGATAAGCTTTTCTTAGAAAGGATTCAATTTTCCTATCTAAAGGATCCTTAAACGAAGTACCATCTGACGTAGGAATAGTAGTACGTTTAGCAAGGGTAGAAATAGCCCCATCAACTTTAGGGATTTTGTCCCAAAATTCTAATCTGTCAGACGGCACAGGATATAATTGCTTAAAACGTTTAGAAGGAGTAAATGAATTACCCAATTTATCCCATTCTTTGGAAATTACTGCAGAAATAGCATTAGGAACAGGAAAAACTTCTGGAATAACCACAGGAGATTTAAATACCTTATCCAAACATTTAGAATTAGTATCAAGAGGACCAGAATCCTCTATTTCTAAAGCAATTAGTACTTCTTTAAGTAAAGAACGAATAAATTCCATTTTAAATAAATATGAAGATTTATCAGCATCAATCTCTGAGACAGAATCCTCTGAACCAGAAGAGTCATCAGAATCAGAATGATGATGTTCATTTAAAAATTCATCTGTAGGGAGAGAAGTTTTAAAAGATTTTTTACGTTTACTAGAAGGAGAAATAACAGACATAGCCTTCTTTATGGATTCAGAAACAAAATCTCTTATGTTATCAGGAACATTCTACACCTTAGATGTTGAAGGAACTGCAACAGACAATGGTACTTTACTAAAGGAAATATTATCTGCATTAACAAGTTTGTCATGACAATTAATACAAACAACAGCCGGAGGAATAGCTACCAAAAGTTTACAGCAGATACACTTAGCTTTGGTAGATCCAGCACTAGACAGCGATTTTCCTGTAGTATCTTCTGACTCAGATGCAACGTGAGACATCTTGCAATATGTAAGAGAAAAAACAACATATAAAGCAAAATTGATCAAATTCCTTAAATGACAGTTTCAGGAATGGGAAAAAATGCCAAAGAACAAGCTTCTAGCAACCAGAAGCAATGAAAAATGAGACTTAAATAATGTGGAGACAAAAGCGACGCCCATATTTTTTAGCGCCAAAAAAGACGCCCACATTATTTGGCGCCTAAATGCTTTTGGCGCCAAAAATGACGCCACATCCGGAACGCCGACACTTTTGGCGCAAAATAACGTCAAAAAATGACGCAACTTCCGGTGATACTTATGACGCCGGAAACGGAAAAGATTTTTTGCGCCAAAAAAGTCCGCGCCAAGAATGACGCAATAAAATGAAGCATTTTCAGCCCCCGCGAGCCTAACAGCCCACAGGGAAAAAGAGTCAAATTTTTGAAGGTAAGAAAAAAATGATTAATTCAAATGCATTATCCCAAATATGAAACTGACTGTCTGAAAATAAGGAAAGTTGAACATTCTGAGTCAAGGCAAATAAATGTTTGAATACATATGTTACGGTACCAACAGTGTACCAAGGGTTAATACCAGGGAACAACGTCCTGCATAGGGAATCAGCAATTCACAAACCAGCCAGTTTTCAGGTTTAAACAGAATATATGCTTTATTTGAAGGCAGCACACAGATTTATACACCCTGGCTTCAGGTTACAAAGGGCATTGGTTTAACAGTAAAGCAAACATATGAACAATGCATCAAACAATTGTCTATTCACAGGTAAAACAGATTAACATATTAAGTTAATTAACTAGGGAAGAACGTTTACTCAGACAATCTGATGTTGGGCAGTCTAGTTAACATAATCACACAATGACACAATCAGTTTACCCAGACAGACTCCTGAGACACAATCAGATCTTAAACATACATAGAATACATCTTATTACAGAATATAGGAACAGTTCTTATTAGCTATAAAGTCTTTTATGCCCACTTTGCTTATAGAGTCACAATTGCTCCCACAAGGGGCACTCACACCCTGTACCCATCCTGTATTTATGGATACAGGGTGACATAGACATAAGACAGAGGTATGAAAGTACATGGGGTGTCCAGCATATAAAATTCCATATTTCCATGCAGTCTCTGGGTATCCTTAAGCCCATGTACCTCCAGCCCAAAGAATGTTCCATAACAGGCCCTCCAATGTACAGTGGTGAGATTGGTTTTGTCACAACATATATTTAGAACTTTATAAACAAAGTGCCCAACCATAGCTTAGAGTGTCACAGAAAATAAGATTTACTTACCCCAGGACACTCATCTACATGTTTGTAGAAAGCCAAACCAGTACTGAAACGAGAATCAGCAGAGGTATTGGTATATATAAGAGTATATCGTCGATCTGAAAAGGGAGGTAAGAGATGAATCTCTACGACCGATAACAGAGAACCTATGAAATAGACCCCGTAGAAGGAGATCACTGCATTCAAATAGGCAATACTCTCCTCACATCCCTCTGACATTCACTGCACGCTGAGAGGAAAACCGGGCTCCAACTTGCTGCGGAGCGCATATCAACGTAGAATCTAGCACAAACTTACTTCACCACCTCCATCGGAGGCAAAGTTTGTAAAACTGAATTGTGGGTGTGGTGAGGGGTGTATTTATAGGCATTTTGAGGTTTGGGAAACTTTGCCCCTCCTGGTAGGAATGTATATCCCATACGTCACTAGCTCATGGACTCTTGCTAATTACATGAAAGAAAGGAGATTTAATCTCCTGCAACGGAAACGTTTTTTCACTGTAAGAGCAATACAATTGTGGAACTCATTACCAAAGGAGGTAGTGAATGCCAATACCATAGATACATTTAAAAATAGTCTGGATAAATTTCTGTATATAAACAAAATTCATGGATATGATTGCTAGTATTAAATGGGTCACATTTTAATGGGGTTATTTAAGCTTAACTGGAGCTTTTTGTAAGTATTTTAGATTTGTATAGGTTGAACTCAATGGACTTCAGTCTTTTTTCAACCTTATCTACTATGTTACTATGTTACTATGTATGCGGTACACTATCAGCTGTATACACTAAAGTCACTATCTATACGGTACACTATCAGCTGTATACACTAAAGTCACTGTCTATACGGTACACTATCAGCTGTATATAATAAAGTCACTATCTATGCGGTACACTATCAGCTGTATACACTAAAGTCACTATCTATACGGTACACTATCAGCTGTATATAATAAAGTCACTGTCTATACGTTACACTATCAGCTGTATATAATAAAGTCACTATATATACGGTACACTATCAGCTGTATATAATAAAGTCACTATCTATACGGTACACTATCAGCTGTATATAATAAAGTCACTATCTATACGGTACACTATCAGCTGTATATAATAAAGTCACTGTCTATACGGTACACTATCAGCTGTATACACTAAAGTCACTATCTATATGGTACACTATCAGCTGTATATAATAAAGTCACTATCTATACGGTACACTATCAGCTGTATACACTAAAGTCACTATCTATATGGTACACTATCAGCTGTATATAATAAAGTCACTATCTATACGGTACACTATCAGCTGTATACACTAAAGTCACTGTCTATATGGTACACTATCAGCTGTATACACTAAAGTCACTGTCTATATGGTACACTATCAGCTGTATACACTAAAGTCACTATCTATACGGTACACTATCAGCTGTATATAATAAAGTCACTGTCTATACGGTACACTATCAGCTGTATATAATAAAGTCACTGTCTATACGTTACACTATCAGCTGTATATAATAAAGTCACTATCTATACGGTACACTATCAGCTGTATATAATAAAGTCACTGTCTATACGGTACACTATCAGCTGTATATAATAAAGTCACTATCTATGTGGTACACTATCAGCTGTATATAATAAAGTCACTATCTATGTGGTACACTATCAGCTGTATACACTAAAGTCACTGTCTATATGGTACACTATCAGCTGTATATAATAAAGCCACTATCTATGTGGTACACTATCAGCTGTATACACTAAAGTCACTATCTATACGGTACACTATCAGCTGTATACACTAAAGTCACTGTCTATATGGTACACTATCAGCTGTATACACTAAAGTCACTGTCTATACGGTACACTATCAGCTGTATATAATAAAGTCACTATCTATGTGGTACACTATCAGCTGTATATAATAAAGTCACTATCTATGTGGTAAACTATCAGCTGTATATAATAAAGTCACTGTCTATACGGTACACTATCAGCTGTATATAATAAAGTCACTATCTATGTGGTACACTATCAGCTGTATATAATAAAGTCACTATCTAGGTGGTACACTATCAGCTGAATACACTAAAGTCACTGTCTATACGGTACACTATCAGCTGTATATAATAAAGTCACTTGACCCCATACTAGGCACTTACGTTCCGCTTAAATAAATTCATGACACAATAAGGTGGGGTTATAAAGGCCGCAGCTTGTTTTATTGAACACCATAAATAATATATCAATAACATTACCAAATAGTCAATTAATCATATCCATAAAACCCTGGGGGGCTTGCCCATCCACCACACGTGCTGATCCTACCACTAAGAAGGGCACGCCCCATTTTATCAAATTCTCCCCTGCCAATCAAACAGGAGGTACCAACAATCCACTCTGATCAAAACCACCACAAAATAGGCAAACACCCCCCGCCACCCCCAAGCTGCGACATGCCGCTAAAAACACATAGAAAAAAGGGGAGGGAGGGAGCTTCTCCTCACCGTTCTGTTCCTCATATGATGCTCCTGGTCATCCTCCCTGGCCGCTCTGACCGTCCCCGAAACCGTTCCTAGATAGCAGCCACCATAAGTCAGGTAAAACACCTGCTGTACACCGGGTCCCGCCATTCCGTTGCGCGCAGGCAAGCATCAGCTTCTCCTCGCGCGTTATGCTCCTGAACTGCCTCACATCCTCTACGTCACACCACCTACTTTCAAGAGGCCCAGCCTACTGGCCCCTGTACGACTCCTCCACTTGGCCTCCATGGGGGTCACAGAACCCTTCCTCAATTTTTTCTTCTGGGTTCTTCTTGACCCCATACTAGGCACTTACGTTCCGCTTAAATAAATTCATGACACAATAAGGTGGGGTTATAAAGGCCGCAGCTTGTTTTATTGAACACCATAAATAATATATCAATAACATTACCAAATAGTCAATTAATCATATCCATAAAACCCTGGGGGGCTTGCCCATCCACCACACGTGCTGATCCTACCACTAAGAAGGGCACGCCCCATTTTATCAAATTCTCCCCTGCCAATCAAACAGGAGGTACCAACAATCCACTCTGATCAAAACCACCACAAAATAGGCAAACACCCCCCGCCACCCCCAAGCTGCGACATGCCGCTAAAAACACATAGAAAAAAGGGGAGGGAGGGAGCTTCTCCTCACCGTTCTGTTCCTCATATGATGCTCCTGGTCATCCTCCCTGGCCGCTCTGACCGTCCCCGAAACCGTTCCTAGATAGCAGCCACCATAAGTCAGGTAAAACACCTGCTGTACACCGGGTCCCGCCATTCCGTTGCGCGCAGGCAAGCATCAGCTTCTCCTCGCGCGTTATGCTCCTGAACTGCCTCACATCCTCTACGTCACACCACCTACTTTCAAGAGGCCCAGCCTACTGGCCCCTGTACGACTCCTCCACTTGGCCTCCATGGGGGTCACAGAACCCTTCCTCAATTTTTTCTTCTGGGTTCTTCTTGACCCCATACTAGGCACTTACGTTCCGCTTAAATAAATTCATGACACAATAAGGTGGGGTTATAAAGGCCGCAGCTTGTTTTATTGAACACCATAAATAATATATCAATAACATTACCAAATAGTCAATTAATCATATCCATAAAACCCTGGGGGGCTTGCCCATCCACCACACGTGCCGATCCTACCACTAAGAAGGGCACGCCCCATTTTATCAAATTCTCCCCTGCCAATCAAACAGGAGGTACCAACAATCCACTCTGATCAAAACCACCACAAAATAGGCAAACACCCCCCGCCACAGCTCGACACCACGTCGAGCCCCGCCACCACCAACGGCCTTTATAACCCCGCTATGGTACGAAAACTTACTATCAACAACCGCCAGGGTAACTCCCCCGGAACCCCAACACTTGGAACTTAATCAACATAACGGGCCCTGAGACCACTATTCAAACAAACATCTACCGCTGGTTTCGAACCCTCACACTTCGGCTCAAGCGGCAGCAGCGCTAACCACTATACCACAAATCTCTCTACCATAAACCAATAATCACAAGACCTAACAATCCGACTCATATAAAACCGACATTCAGGCCCAACCCAATCGAAAGAGGGGCAAGGGGAATGCATTACCGGAAAATGGAAACCCGACCTGAGGTGTCCAAGACTTAAGCTGATGCTCCAACCATAACCAATTCAGAGCACCACTATACAACCAAATTACCACAAAACCAAACACGGCCCCGAACGCCACTCAATTATAGCTGGTTTTCAATTGGGGTTTATGACCCCTTTTTTTTTTTTTTTTTTAAATATTAGACTGCAAATTCTGCACCCATGGGTAGATTCAAACTTCAACCATCTACCTGCCAGCCAGGAATGCTAACCACTAAGCCAAGACTGAACATCCATCACCCAAAAACAACCGCATAAGAACCCCAAACCTGACTATGAAACTCGTCCGACTTATCGGACCATTACAACAAATCAAGTACCCACATGCCACCAGATGCAAAACTGACACTGCTTTGCGGATGCCAAAGAGGCCGCCCACTCAAACATTATCTTTCCTCATTACCACTCCCCCAATTCACCTAACCCGCTGAAGAATATCAAATTGTCCACATGTATTGAAATTAAAAGCCGGACCCATACGCAAATCAAACATGACAAGTTAGATTGAAACCCACAACCTTCCAATCCACCAACATCCGAGTTAATCACTAGGCCAAGCTAGCATGCCCAATAACCCTATATTGGCTTTCGGTTTATCAGCCTGATCTCCCGTCCCACCCTGGAAGTTCTCAGCCCTGAGGCCAAAACGGCATTAACACCGCCAACAGAAGAAATACACTCCCATTGGGTCAAAGCAGAGATCAGGAATAAAATGCTAATATCCCACTGATCACCCAAGGAAGGGGCGTGCTTTTTTGGCCGATATAATATAACAGAGCATGCCAATCCACACTATGCGATAAAGTGATGGGATTCGCTATACTTACAAGCTCAACCCCATTTATTAGGATGTACACTCGGGATCCTCCCCAAACATAAAGAACCTGGCAATATGGCCTATTAAAGCAAAGAAATACTTCCTTTGCAACCTCATGCGTTATAATCCAATAATTGCAAAAATTGAGACACCTACAAATAGGACCAACCCACCCTCCATATTAACAGAGCTGTCAAAACGGGGTGGGAAACAAAACCCCAGGTTCCCCACCAACACCCTTGCCAGAGTATACGCCATGCCTCACAAAACCCCCGCGTGAAGCGAAAGCTTCCACAGCCAAATTAACCAACCCACTGGAGGTCCCTATGGCCCCCCAAACCAAGAGCCCCCTGGAGGATCACAACAGACTCCTTTAATCCACAGCGTATAACACTGACAAATTCAGCAATCCCACACAAACAGCCAAAGATCCCATGTAATGAACAAATCGCTATCAACAGGACCACCCAATTAATTACTCATGAATGCTGCCTCCTGAATAGCGTTGCATACTCACACTGCAGATAAAGATTCCAGTAGCCTTAACATGACCAAACACCCACTATGCAACCTCCCCTGCGCCTCCGCTTACTAATGAAAGCCTAGGGAAAATTTACTGCAATGACCTGCTACTATTGACAACCCTCAAATCATAACCGCAAAATCATTATGGAAGGACGAGAGCTGAACGTATACAAAATTCAATAATAAAACCTATACAATGAGAGGAGGGACAGGATACGCAGATCGGCAACCGCCTTCAACAAACATGACTGAAAATGGGTTCCACATCACCGAGAAATGCCAAAAGGACAACAGGGGCCTGACCCTAGTTGAGTAAAGCCAGGATAATCTAATATGGACCTTAAAACGAACAACCCCCCTGTCAGCCTGTGGAAGGTAATCTCACCCCTGTAAAGGAGAGAGGGAATTTTAGGACCACAACTGCAGCTTTAAAAGTGTTGTGAAAGTATCAATGATTCTGTATAGGTGAAGGGAGGCAGCAAGGTTCAGAATCAATGGATACAGTTCACTTTTATTATAAGGATAGGTGAGACAATGGCTGAGACCACAGAGCATATAGCCCCACTCAGTATTGACAAACTGGTTCCCACTTAAATAATAACATGCAATTGCAAGGTTAAAGAGTTAAACAGATAGTATCTGATCATAATTGGCAGCACAGATAACAGTACAAGAAAAAGGCAAAATACAGCTAATGACACTTGAGCTTTTTAAGGTACTGAGACTGACAAATAACAAAGTTAGGTAAATATTAGCGCATTTGAATACGAAGGCATCTTAACTAAAAGTTCTGAGACATGTCTGGAGTAAATGTTGAATATTGGTAACTTACTGCGGTACAGGAGTGAAGGAAGCGCTTTTTAAAGTTACTATAGAAGTAATGGGTGAGTGGTGTCTGGACACAGAGTAGTTCCCCTGCAGAGTCTGGGGATTTGCAGCGTGTGCGATGGCGTGTGACGTCACCGCTTGCCGGTTCCGGTCCTGTGTTTGGTAGAGAGGTGAGCTGCGTCTGTCTCAAAGGTTGCAAGGAAGTTTGAGGGTGAGAAGCTGGATTCAACAATCAAGCAATTTGGTATGAGTAGGAGGGAAATTTAAACAGCTTGATGGGGAGGAGGTTATGTAAGTGTGAAAAGACACAGCTATACAAAGGATAAAGCAAAGAACTTAGGCAGTCATGACAGGACCCCCCCCCCCCAAGGATCAACTCCGGGGATCGGGTCCAGGGCGATCAGGACAACGTTCATGGAACCTGGCCACCAATCGGGGGGCAGATAGATTAGAAGCCGGTTCCCAGGAGTCCTCAGAATCAGGATAGCCCTTCCAATGAACCAGATACTGAAGCTGCCCTCGAAAGCGTCGGGAGTCCAACACATCTTGTACCTCATACTCCAGGGTGGCATCCTGCAGATGAGGAAGTATAGGAATAGAAGGATCATGGTGACGAAGCTGTCTATAAGGCTTGAGGAGAGACACATGAAAGGTAGGATGGGATTTCAGATTTGCTGGTAAAGCGAGGGTGACAGCATTCATATTCACAATCTTTACGATGGGGAATGGTCCAATAAAGCTGGAAGACAGTTTCCTGGAAGGAAGGGGTAAATGTAGATTACGTGTCGATAACCAAACGTAGTCACCTACAGCATATTTAGGCGAGGGAATCCTTTTCTTGTCAAAATGAAATTTATACCGATCCTTGGCGATGCGAATATTTTCAGCAATTAATGAAAAGGATTCACTAATAGTGTTGATGAGGTCATTCACAACAGGACAAGTGTTGCCGACCATAGAATCCCATTCAAAAGAGGGATGGAAACCATAATTAATGAAAAACGGTGTGGAGTTAGTAGAGGAATGAATGGAATTGTTGAAGGCGAATTCTGCGTATGGCAGAAGTTGGGTCCAGTTCTCTTGTTTAGCTGAGATGAAACATCTTAAGTATTGTTCAATGCACTGGTTTGTTCTTTCAGTCTGGCCATTAGTTTGTGGATGGAAAGAGGTACTGAGACGTCTAGAAATACCTAGTGAGTGACAAAGTTGTTTCCAGAAGTGGCTGGTAAATTGAGTACCCCTATCTGAGGTGATACTATTCGGGAGTCCGTGATACTTGAACACATGGTGGATCATTAAGGAAATGGTTTCAGAAGAAGTTGGGAGTTTATGGTAGGGCACAAAATGTGCCATTTTACTAAATAGGTCCACGACTACTAATATGGTGTTATTCCTTTCTGAGATAGGCAGGTCGACTATATAGTCGATAGCTATGTCTCTCCAAGGACGGTCAGGAGTCGGTAAGGGGATCAATTTTCCGTACGGGGGAGTCCTCCCTTTTTTAGTAGTTTCGCAGATCATACAGGTCTTAACGTAATCCGCGATATCGGAGAGGTAAGTTGGCCACCAAAAGTATCTGGAGACTAATTCTTGAGTTTTCTTTATGCCCATATGTCCAGCAGATGGGGAGTCATGTAAAGTTTTTAAGACTGTTGGTCTGAGACTGTTGGGTACATAGATTTGTTGTTGGTGATAATACAACCCATCCGTGTGTAAATCCAAGACCTGTAATGGTTTATTTGAGTCAGCCTGTTGTGCCGATTTGAACTGATTGTTTTGTTCTACAGTTAAAGCTAAGAACCTGTCTAGAGGAATTAAGGGTGAGAGGTTTGGATGCGGAACTTGGTCCACCAAGTGTCTTGAGAGGGCATCAGCCTTCTTGTTCTTGTTTGCAGGACGGTAGGTGATAAGATAATTAAACCTAGCCAAGAATAGGTTCCAACGGACCTGCCGTGCACTAAGAGTCCTATTAGATTGTAAGTATTCTAGATTTTTGTGATCCGTGTAGATCAAGATTGGAAGACTGGTCCCTTCCAGAAGGTGTCTCCATTGTTCTAATGAAGTCTTGATTGCTAACAGTTCTTTATCCCCAATTGGGTAGTTGATTTCAGCTGAATTAAGTATTCGTGAATAGAAGGCGACAGGGTGTAGAGGGTCCTTAGGAGTCAACCTCTGGGAGAGGATTGCTCCCAAAGCATAATTAGATGCATCCACTTCCAGGATATACTGTAACTTAGAATTAGGGAATTGGAGGATAGGGGCCGTAGTGAAAGCCTTTTTTAAAAAGTTGAAAATTTGTTCTAAATCATCGTTCCATCGAAAGTGTGTATCAGATTTGGTCAAGTTAGTTAATGGTCTTGTCAAATCAGCGAAATTTTTAATAAACTTCCTGTAGAAATTGGCGAAACCCATGAACCTTTGTATATCCTTTTTACTTTTTGGGGAAGGCCAATTTTGGATTACCGATATCTTATCATTATCCATCTGGATACCTTGGGGTGATACAATATAACCTAGAAATTTTATTTCTTTGGAGTGAAATAAGCATTTTTCTAGTTTGACATATAGAGAATTTTCTCTCAACCGTGTTAATACTAGGGTAACATGTTTGATGTGTTCTGTACGTGAGGTAGAGAATATGAGTATATCATCCAAATATATCACCATAAATAAATCCAAAAAATCCTTAAAAATGTCATTTATAAAGTATTGAAAAGTAGCCGGGGCATTACAGAGGCCAAATGGCATCACAGTATATTCAAATAAGCCGTAACGTGTACGGAATGCTGTAAGCCATTCATGACCCTCCTTGATACGTACTAAGTTGTAAGCCCCTCTGAGATCCAATTTAGTGTATATAGTAGCATCTTGTAATCTATCAAGGAGTTGGGGAATTAAAGGCAAAGGATAGCGGTTTTTTATTGTACGCTTGTTTAGTTCTCTGTAATCAATAATGGGTCTTAGGGACTGATCTTTATTTTTAACAAAAAATATACCAGCCCCAGCTGGGGAGGTGGAAGGACGTATAAAGCCTTTCTTTAAGTTATCAGCCAAATAAGTTTTAAGGTGTTGTAACTCAGGTTCTGAGAGGGGAAATATATGGCCGTAAGGTATATCAACACCTGGCAGGAGATCAATAGGGCAGTCATAAACCCTATGAGGTGGTAGATTCTCTGATTCTTTTTTATCAAAGACATCAGCGAATGTAATGTATTCCTTGGGGATTTGTAATGGAACATCTAGTAAAATTTGTTCCTGATGGAGACACAAATCTTTACAATATGGAGAATTAAAGAGAACTTGTGAAGTTGACCATTGTATAGTGGGATCGTGTTGTTTAAACCAAGTGATACCAAGTATAATGGGATATAGAGGTGAGGGTATAACATCAAAAGTAAGATACTCTGTGTGTTGGTCATGTGTGGTGAGCCTTAATGGTATGGTATGGTATAAGATGGGTCCTGAAGTTATTTCATTACCATCAATAAATCGAAGTACACTAGGCACCAATTTCTTAACAAGTGGAATTTTATTTACAGTAGTGAATTGGTGATCTATATAATTATGGCTCGCTCCAGAGTCAAGGATTGCTTGTGAGTTGAGTCTTTGCTGATCCCACTGTAATAAGATAGGAAGGGAGCAATGATTAGACTGTGTTTGTTTAGCAGATAGACATATATTTGTAGTGTTCATCTTACCCTTCCTACGCTGTAATTGAGAGCAGTCCTTTACAGTGTGATCAATCCCTCCACAATACATACAGAGATCTAAAGCTTTTCTTCTTAGTTTCTCCTGTTGAGTTAATGGACCTCTGATGAAACCGAGTTCCATAGGAATTTCAGAAATTTTTGTAGGTGTTTTAGGTGGGGGTAATGTAGTAGCTGTATGTTTAGTGGATGATTCTAAGTGTGACCTTTCTGAGCGTCTCTCTCTGATGCGTCTATCTAAAGTGATGCTTGCATCTATTAGGAGTTCTAAAGTATCTGGGAGGGGTTGTCTGGCTAGCTCATCCTTGAGAGTATCTGAGAGGCCTAGGCGGAATTGATTGCGTAATGAGAGGTCATTCCACTGTGTATCTGGGGACCATTTCTTAAACTCTGCGATGTAGTCCTCCACAGGCCTTTTATGTTGTCTCAGAGACCTCATTGCTGTCTCAGCAGACAGCTGTTTGTAGGGATCATCATAAAGCTGTCCCATTGCTTTAAAAAACTGATCAAATGAGTACAGCAATGGGTCATTGGTCTCAAAAAACAAATTAGCCCATATACGTGGTTCACCACGCAGATAAGAGATTGTGGTGAGAACCTTCAAATGATCATTGAAATATGTTTTGGGTTTTAGTTGGAAATATAAGGAACATGAATTTTTGAATTCCCTAAATTCTGAACGAATACCACTAAATGTTTGTGGAGGATTAGGTTGGGGTTCACTAGAACCAATACTTGTAGTGAGTGTATCAATTTTATCATTGATGTATTGCTTTAAAGCAGAATTTTCTAACTGTAGTGTATTTAACCCTGTAGTGAGGTTATCTACAGTTTGTGTTAATTTCTCTACATGAGCTAATAAGGCTGCTGGGTCCATAGTAAGGCTTGATTGTTATTGTCAGCCTGTGGAAGGTAATCTCACCCCTGTAAAGGAGAGAGGGAATTTTAGGACCACAACTGCAGCTTTAAAAGTGTTGTGAAAGTATCAATGATTCTGTATAGGTGAAGGGAGGCAGCAAGGTTCAGAATCAATGGATACAGTTCACTTTTATTATAAGGATAGGTGAGACAATGGCTGAGACCACAGAGCATATAGCCCCACTCAGTATTGACAAACTGGTTCCCACTTAAATAATAACATGCAATTGCAAGGTTAAAGAGTTAAACAGATAGTATCTGATCATAATTGGCAGCACAGATAACAGTACAAGAAAAAGGCAAAATACAGCTAATGACACTTGAGCTTTTTAAGGTACTGAGACTGACAAATAACAAAGTTAGGTAAATATTAGCGTATTTGAATACGAAGGCATCTTAACTAAAAGTTCTGAGACATGTCTGGAGTAAATGTTGAATATTGGTAACTTACTGCGGTACAGGAATGAAGGAAGCGCTTTTTAAAGTTACTATAGAAGTAATGGGTGAGTGGTGTCTGGACACAGAGTAGTTCCCCTGCAGAGTCTGGGGATTTGCAGCGTGTGCGATGGCGTGTGACGTCACCGCTTGCCGGTTCCGGTCCTGTGTTTGGTAGAGAGGTGAGCTGCGTCTGTCTCAAAGGTTGCAAGGAAGTTTGAGGGTGAGAAGCTGGATTCAACAATCAAGCAATTTGGTATGAGTAGGAGGGAAATTTAAACAGCTTGATGGGGAGGAGATTATGTAAGTGTGAAAAGACACAGCTATACAAAGGATAAAGCAAAGAACTTAGGCAGTCATGACACCCCCCCTGACAATTGGAGTACTCGACACCAACTGGGGAACCACAGGATGTCAAAGAACTCTCAGACTCTCCATTTCCTACTTACCAGTACGTAAGTACACCCATGAGACCACAGAGGAACACCGAATCATCAGCACCCGGGGTAGAATCAACTCCTGGCCATCTATTTACGATCCAGGCATGTTAGCCACCAAGGTATATCCGGATAAAGCCGACAAACTAAACAAAAGCAAATAAAAAGACTGGCCCCTTTATGTACACAAATCATAACAATCTGGACCTTGCCCCAGCGGAGAGAAAGACCAGAAAGGCGCCTTGGACATCACAATACCCTGACGATGCCAGATTCCACCAAAGAACTCTAGCAAAATCTGAAAGGCGAACCTCCTTCTTCAATGGAAGCAGTAGCCCACCAAGCCACAACATCAGAACTACCAACACATAAGGACATATATAACCAGGTGCCTGCCCAACACCCATGAACCTATATACAAATCTACATATGACAAACCTATACCCACATATAAACACCAAATACGAATAAAAACACCGGACCACATGCAACTGGCATCGGCAAGCCCACGCACCCCCCCCCCCCAATTTTTTTTTTTTTTTTTTTTAAAACCCAGGAGAATCTGGAAGGAAACAATAAGAAACCATGGAATGAGGGGGGGGGGAGGCTCCACAATTAACCTAACCCACCCACACAATTGCTACTCCAACCCTCAACTGAAGGGATCGGATAATCATGACACCAAATTCCATTAAATAAGGCTACAAGCCCAGGCCCAACTTAGATAACTGAGGAAAACAAGAAACAATTGTGCTTACCACTAGAGAATCCACAACTGTACTTATGTATTGGGTACTTGGAAAGCGCAGCTAATCACCCATAAGGGTCTCAAGGTGCTTCTCATTTTATCAACCTCGGAAGGATGCAAGGCTGAGAGGACCTCGCCGGGGATCAAACCTGCAACCCTTGGGTAGCTAGAGAGCACCGCCACAATGCCTTAGCATGCTGAGCTATCTGTCCGACTGATACTATATGATTACTATATATATATATATATATATATATATATATATATATATATATATATATATATATATATATATATATATATATATATATATATATATATATTTTTTTTTTTTTTTTTTTTTTAACTAGTTGAATTACCATGGGACAGTGACCTCATGAGGAGCTCTACCATAAAGGCCCTGTATGAGATGTAAAGGCTGGACGGCTATACCTGCAGTCCACACAATCTGAACCCAATCATAAACGCAAAGCCCACCTACACCCACTAAGGGCCATATACACACAGCAGCTATAACCCTACCTCAGCAAAACCACTCCTCTATATCACAAATTTAGAGTGCCCCATTCCAGGAGAAAGTAGCAGTAGCTGGGATCAAATCCCAAACCTTCTGCTTGAACGATAGTTAAGCTAACCCATATGCTACAACACTGGCAAAAGGTACCTACGACGCAACAACCAAACACCTATTAACCCGAGCCACTAGAGTTTAAAAGTGGGGGGGGGGCTTAAAGGGACCCAGCAGCACCGCTGGATTCGAACTACAAACCTCTTGCGTACAAGGCAACAACCAGTATAGAAGCACTATGCCCCAGGAAACTTTTTTTTTTTTAAACAACTAACGAACCGGACCAAACAGGATGCTCCCAACAAAACCCAAAACCCTAAATCAAACTCCCTTGATCCTTCTAACCACCACCCACTGCAAACCCAGCTCTTCCAAATAGCCCGCAACAAGGGCCCCCTGAAAATACCCCAATCTCCCACCATCCGCAACGTGCTGCTCCAGTTGACCTTTTACCTCAACCCTCCTGCACTTGTCCAATGCCATCTGTGAAATACTGTCTGATGCTTATTAACCTCCTCTGTGATAGCTGGGACTTCTTACATGCCCACCAGCCGTATAGCTCCAGGACAGCTGCCCATGGCTCCCCCCCCATTTGCCAGTACACCCTCCTGCACTCTCCCCTGAAGTAATAACACCCCTTGCCCGTACCCTGACGCCTTTAACCTCCCTTTACCAACTCCTCCCCGTTCAACCCTACCAGTACCCCCACCTGATAGATCTGATCTAGCCCCACAACCTCAGCTCAGCCCTCCAAATGCTCCTGAACCCCGGGAAATTCCCAGCCCCCCACCTGGAAATCTGGACAGGTATCTAAGTGGAGACTCCCCAATCAAAGCCCCCAGGGGGACAAACCCCTCCCACAAGAACAGCTTGTGCCTTTAAGCAACCAGCTCATCTGACCCTTCACAAGGGCTCCCAACTGCCACTCCCATTCCCCTCTATGGCACCCCTGCCCCAGAACACCTCCCACCCCTAACCCGACCCATACTTTCTACCAGCCAACTCCCTTGTACCCACCCCCAGAAACCCCACTAACTAGACAATTACCGGGCTCCAGGAGAGGTAAACACTGTGGCTCCCCACCCTAAACCCCCCTTCCCGCTAAAATAACTATTCCCGCCACTGCCCGCTAACAGCCATCTAGCCCTCTATCCCTGTGGCCCTTCCTTTATTCCACTCGGCCCCACACTGTGAAGCCTGCAAAGCCCTCACCCATGCCACCTTTTACATCCCGCTCCTCCCAGTCAGGCACACAGGGCCCATGCTCCCTTACTGCCACCATTGCTGATATCCGGCTCTTCCAATAGGACCCCACTCTATTCCCCCCTGGGCTGGCTAATACCCCCAAAAAATAGCCGACAGGCCAAACCTGTCCGTCACTGCTCCTGAAACTGCAGGGGGAGGCCGTACCCAGCCAATGATACTCCCCGTCCGCTAAACCTCTTGTCTACACCAGCTCCCAGAACCATGCCGATCAGCTCTCCCCATGAGGTAATCCACTTAGCCACCCACTCAGGGCCAATATACCCCTGCCGTGTACCCCTGTCCCAGCTCCCCAATGCCGCACCTATCTGCTAGCCAGGCCCGCCCGATACTGCTCCGGACAATGGGACCAACCACCTACCCGCCACCATACCTTTACAGGCCCTTGCTGCCCTACTCCCGCAGCGTCTACACCGTAACACCCCAGCCAGCCAAATGCCTGCCGTAAGCTCCGGAACTTCTCCATATTGTCCCTTTTGCATCCACACCTTCCACTACTTACTTGCATCTGCTGTAAGCTTGTCTCATCCGGATCACCTCTGCTGCCGTAAACCCTCCTGATCCTCCTGACAGAATCCACCAGCCCTTATCACCACTGTGTTACTGCTCCTGCAAAATGCCACCAAAGCAGGGAGAGGCCCCCCGCTGTACCCTGCTCCTGACATGTCCGCTGTGCAAAGAGAAACCACAGCTTCTCCTCACCGTTCTGTTCCTCATATGATGCTCCCGGTCATCCTCCCTGGCCGCTCTGACCGTCCCCGAAACCGTTCCTGGATAGCAGCCACCATAAGTCAGGTAAAACACCTGCTGTACACCGGGTCCCGCCATTCCGTTGCGCGCAGGAAAGCATCAGCTTCTCCTCGCGCGTTATGCTCCTGAACTGCCTCACATCCTCTACGTCACACCACCTACTTTCAAGAGGCCCAGCCTACTGGCCCCTGTACGACTCCTCCACTTGGCCTCCATGGGGGTCACAGAACCCTTCCTCAATTTTTTCTTCCGGGTTCTTCTATCTATGTGGTACACTATCAGCTGTATATAATAAAGTCACTATCTAGGTGGTACACTATCAGCTGTATACACTAAAGTCACTATCTAGGTGGTACACTATCGGCTGTATACACTAAAGTCACTATCTATGTGGTACACTATCAGCTGTATACACTAAAGTCACTATCTATATGGTACACTATCAGCTGTATACACTAAAGTCACTATCTATATGGTACACTATCAGCTGTATACACTAAAGTCACTATCTATATGGTACACTATCAGCTGTATATAATAAAGTCACTATATATGTGGTACAATATCAGCTGTATATAATAAAGTCACTATCTATGTGGTACACTATCAGCTGTATATAATAAAGTCACTGTCTATATGGTACACTATCAGCTGTATATAATAAAGTCACTATCTATACGGTACACTATCAGCTGTATATAATAAAGTCACTATCTATGCCGTACACTATCAGCTGAATACACTAAAGTCACTAGCTAGACGGTACACTATCAGCTGAATGTGCTGAAGTCACTAGCTAGACGGTACACTATCAGCTGTATACACTAAAGTCACTATCTATGCCGTACACTATCAGCTGTATACACTAAAGTCACTAGCTAGTCTCTGCTTGTTCTGTTTTGGTTCATCGGTGAGGTGATAATAGATCTGTCTGACCAGTTTGCCAAGAACAAATGTGAAGCATGAAAACGTATTGCCTAAAACTCAATCACTTGACAAAGGTGTTGCTGGGCTATTGAACAGTTTGCATTGGAAGCCTTCCCCATCTACAGATAAATGCTTGCCACCTGCAGAATATTTAGGGCCAGATTACAAGTGAAGCACTAAATATCACGTTCATGAAAGCGATATTTGTGCGTCACTGTGTAATACAATCACACACTAATGTGCGCTGGTATTGCAAGTTGTCAGCAATACAAACATGAGCTTGCGCTTCTTTAGGCTCCAATGGGAGCCTTGTTTTGATGCTGACTCAAAGATGGCACATAACCTAAACACAGCAAAGTATTGCAGCGATGACAGCATGTGTAAATAGATATGTATATGCTTGTATACAAACACGGAAGGGGACTGCACTCTTAGACTGGACTGGGTACCCATCCCATGACCCTGCAACATGCACAGCCCTGGGTGCTCAATAACACTCACAGGAAGCTGTGCTGTCCCCATAGTCCCAGGCAGTTATTCCCAGACAGGTCTGGGTGCAAGGCCCATAGGGAAAATTACAAAACAAATTAACACAGCATACAGAGAAAGTTCAGTACTCACTTACAAGCTCTCAGCTAATATTGAAAGCAAAACTGGAAGAGTTAGTTACCGCATCTGACCAAATGGTACAGTGGCTCCTGGAAGCTGCAAAGCATAGACGGAGGGAGCTTTGACCTCAGGAGGAAGAGGCCCCTGTATGGGGTAGGAGGTGTTAGAGGAGGAGCTGGAGGCAAAGTGTTAAAGAGGTGGGTTGAGCGGGAAAACCAGCAGATTGTTATTGTAGGAGTAGAGAAAACATCTGATGGTTTTCCTGTCCTGCAGCTGGAGCCCCTAAGGTAATTGCTTGTTCCTTCTAGTTAGAAGCCAAGCACATTAGGGGTTTATCCCCCTCCTTTAAGATATTGGAGTCAGGGGAACCTTTAATAAACTATTAATTTTTGGATTTAGTGTGGGGCTGTGTATGCTGGGCAGGATTGTGTGATGCGTAGATGATTTTCACTCTGCTGCATAGGAGAGTAGTATAGCTGTCTGTTTTCCCCTTCCCAGGCATAGGGGTTAATAGACATGCAGCCATGTAAGATTTTGCTTGTTCCACCCCCCCCCTTTTTTTTTTATTTGAAATAGCTAGCGCTTTTATTTTGCTTAAAAGTGGGTCTTAATAATGGCAATAGTGGAAGGGGTGAGCGCCTTTCTTCAGATGTGGGTTACATCTGTTTGTTTCCATCAGAGGCTCTGTGCAGCGAGGAAGCGTGGCCGAGCGGTCTGCATCCAAAAGGCAGCAGGGGTTTTTCACTTTGTGAGTCTCACCGGGTCCCCACGTGGTAGCAGCAGTCAGCGGATAAAGACCACGGGTGGTGATTTGTCACTGGATGTTTCTTACCTACGAACGATGGAGTCAGGTAGCTGAGCTAATAATTGTGGGGTGTTTTTTTTTTTTTTTTTATGGATGCCCTGCCTATATGGAGCGACAGGATACTTGCAAACTGTGAGGTCATCGACAGCTCCTTTATTTACCGCTGTTCCGTTTAATGATTGTGGAGTCTGGTAAGATTCTTTGTTCTTTAGGAATCCGGGTATGTCCTTTACTGTTTGTTACCAGCGCTTTGGGTACCTGTCCCTTACATTTGCATGTGCTATAGAGAATTTCCTCTGTCATTGCAGTGTTTATATGGCACCTTTTATGTTTGTCGCTGCTACTATACTTAGGAATAAGGGTACACACAGTGAAGGGAATTTATTTACCCTGAGCATAGTGCTGTATTTTGGAAGATAAAGTGAATCTTTCAAATGCACTCTAATAGAGTTCTATGCTTATGCTTGATAATTGTCTGAGGGGAGGCCCTATGTGTATACGGTGATGGTAGGGTTAACTTTCCCGCCGCTGGTATTTTGGCGCAATCGTGCTGTTCTAGGCCAGTGGCAAGTTTAGGACCTACTATTGTTTTCTTTTCAGAGGGGTTTTGTGTTTTTTCTCTCTTCAGGGACAAGTTTGGTTCTTTAGGGGATTTTCATATTATATAAATGTTTGTAATTTGCACGTTTCTTAATACTAATTGCTTGTTTAATGCTAATTCTCTTGCTGTGTTGTCTTTCACTCTTTGCTCTGCCTTAAGAGCTTAGAGTGATTTTTTGCTTTATGTCATAGGATCCATTGTTTTTGTCTGACAGTTTGTGGCAGTTCCATGTATTTTGCCTAAACATTCTGCACTCAGTCAGGTAGTGGTTAAATGGAATGTAATGTAATGTAAATGATACTCCAGGTTGGGGATCTCTTAGCTATTAGGGGGTTATCTCATTTCAGAGGAGGTTTGGTGTTGTGTTTTATCTTCTCAGGAAGAAGTTTGCTCCCATAGGGGATATACAGACTATATATATGTGTGTGTGTATATATAGATGTGTATGTGTATATATATGTATATTGTAATTTTGCATGTTTACTACTAACTCTTATGGTGTGCTGGTTTACACTCCCTGCTCTGCCTCAAGAGTTTAGAACGTTTTGTTTTAAGGGCTGATGCTGTATCTGGTAGTTCCAACCCCTTCAAAACAACTTAACATAACTACTTAACTTATAAATAAAGACACGACACAGATAGCTGGGATTTAAAGACCATAACGATGGTCACATTTATTAACTTGACTTCAACGGAAGTCATTCAAATATTTAACTTGTGGCGGCATTCGAGGCCTAGTAAACTATTAGCTCCATATGACAAGAGGTCGCAGCCAGATGTCGTGGAATAGCAAATGCCAAGGGTGGGCACAAATGTGGCCCCACCCCATTCCGTCTAGTAGGCGCGGACGTCCTAAAGGATCTTCAGCCAGCAGACCCGCGGGGCGGGGCCCCCCAGGTCACGACCTGAGGACATCACCCCCGCCCATTAGCCCGACTGTCACCTCTACAGACTCCGCCCTCAATTGTTGATGGCTACGACCTCCCGCCATTAGGAGATACGTGGATGTTATGATGCGCTTCAGCCTCTAAGGCACTGGTATGGCCAAGCCCTGCAGCAAGGCTCGCCCAGGAAGCAAATAAATTACGGCTAAGGTCTTACCAAGACTAGGTCAACTAACCCCATCCCTGCCTTTCGCATCTAAAGGACCAGCAACCCGTCCGGGAAGCCATCTGCCTGAATGACGCCTAAAAACTGTTGCAATAGCCATTACTTAATTAACCATTCAACAATAGGGTTGGGAGGGAGGGAAACTTTCTCCTTGCAAAATCCCAGGTGGAAGAGGCCAGATTGTTCCAGAACTTCGTTTATATTAGGTGAGCCTAAGACCTCCCCTCACTTTGCAACATTGTTGCTGCTACACTACACTGGGATTTTCCACTAGCCTGTCAGCTCATCCCTTAACTCCATTACAGGAGACTCTGCTACCTTTCATTCCCCTAAGGGCTGATGCTGTATCTGGTAGTTCCAACCCCTTCAAAACAACTTAACATAACTACTTAACTTATAAATAAAGACACGACACAGATAGCTGGGATTTAAAGACCATAACGATGGTCACATTTATTAACTTGACTTCAACGGAAGTCATTCAAATATTTAACTTGTGGCGGCATTCGAGGCCTAGTAAACTATTAGCTCCATATGACAAGAGGTCGCAGCCAGATGTCGTGGAATAGCAAATGCCAAGGGTGGGCACAAATGTGGCCCCACCCCATTCCGTCTAGTAGGCGCGGACGTCCTAAAGGATCTTCAGCCAGCAGACCCGCGGGGCGGGGCCCCCCAGGTCACGACCTGAGGACATCACCCCCGCCCATTAGCCCGACTGTCACCTCTACAGACTCCGCCCTCAATTGTTGATGGCTACGACCTCCCGCCACAAGAGGCAGGCACTCCCACATAAACCGGGCTCTTGCCGCCACCCGCTAAATATTACTAACCAGAGCCGTTTTGAGGTCCACCAGGAAGATCGCCAGCCCTTCGTCGGACAGGTGCACCCCGTCCGGGCGATACAGCCCTTTTTTGTCCGCTGAGATCAGTTCATGGCGGACCACAAAACCCCCTACCTCTATTACTGCTCTACCCAGCTCCCTGTTAACTTTTTTTCTAACCCTATATGCTATCCTCGGTGTGGGGAAATATCTCCAACGCAGCCGGGGGATTATGTTGGACCAGGCCAGCCTAACCCCCGGAAACGTGGTACAGATCCACTTGACATCCGACCTCATCGCATTGATGAGATCTAGAGCAGGTGCACTCCCTATATCATTTCCCCCCATGTGAAGGAGGATGATGTGGGGCTGTCCCCATCGATGTCTGGCATTCTGGAGGAGGGCAGGCAAACCATCCCACTGTAAGCCTCTACGGCCCAACCACCGTATTGATGCCTGAGACGTCGGAATCCCCAACTGCTGCCCCTCAGGAAGAGAATGGGCCTTCAGTGCCGCCCAGTGCACGTAGGAGTGCCCTATTATCCAGATACGAGAAGGACCTGTAGCCACACCTGAAAAACGGATTACATAGTCAATCACCTTAGACTAAAACTAAACAACACAACCAAACAAATGTAAAACGCCAGTTTCCTTCCTCCTACACCGAATACCCCCTAGGCTTCAGCTGGAGGGCGCACGTAAGACTTGTAACATTGGGACCTCCATCGGCCCAACTTCTGTATGCGATCTCCTTTCCAACCTAGCGCGGCCGCGCTGGTGGCAGCCCCTATTCGGAAGGAATGGGGGGTGATTCTACACTTCCCCAAACCTGCTGCAAGCGCTACCTTTCTGAGCACCGCTGCGAACTGGTACCGGGAGAGATTCGAACCGTCGGAATGCACTAAGAACTGGGCGGGGGCCCGTGGTCGCTGCGCCATGTAGGCCCTTGTACACACAACCGGGCAGACGCCTGATGCCGAGGGAGTCAGAGTGATCCACACCCCTTTCCCCTCCTGGTCAGTCTTCGAGTGCGGGATAAACAATAACAAATTATCGCCCGCCAGTTTGACATGAGCCAACTGCATACCCGTGTTAATTGCATCCTTTGAGGTTGCGACCAGCTCGCCCGGCCTGAGGGCCGCAAAGAACGCCAAGGAGAATACGCACTGAAACAGTTCTCTTTCGCCGGGTTCGACGCAAATGCCCTCGATTGCGTCCACCAGCCTGGCTAGCCTACAAAATGTGACAGGTTCGCGCGCATCTTTCGCTCTACCCTCGAGCCTTCCCCAGCCCTTAATCACTTGCTTCACCAGGAAACCTTTCGTGATATTGGGCCACTCTAGCATATTGCAAAAGAAGGAGATTGCAGCTATTCTATTGGATATAGCGCCCTTCGAAGTCCCTTGCCCATGTTTCTCTGCCAGCCACTCCAAGAACAGATCCCTCGAGACCCTTTCCGGCGCTGCGCCTTGTGCGTAACAGTAACTTACCCACTCGCCCCAGTGCTGTGAATAAGCTCTCCACGTGTTCTGCGCCAGGGATGCCCTCACTAGGTGCCTTATGGACCTCCCTGCCCCGCCAACTGCCAGATAGAGTGGGGACAAGATAAGCCAACTGCTGCTGCGTTAGGGGCCAGTCTGCGAAACTGTTCCCATTGAAACCTCGAGAGTGCGTCCGCCAGGGTGTTGTTGACCCCGGGAACGTGCCTCGCGGAAAACTGAATATTGTATTGCAAGCACCTCAGCACTAGCTGTCGCAAGTACCTAACAACTACCGGTGACGACGCGGACAACCTATTTATGGCGAAAACAACGCTAGCGTTGTCCGTCCAAAACACTATGTAGCGATCCTTTAACGCCGACCCCCAGAGCTCCATAGCCACAACTATGGGAAAGAGCTCCAGAAGTGTCAAGTTCCTTGTCAGTCCTGCTCGGACCCATGCCAAGGGCCATGGCTCAGCGCTCCATTGCCCCTCCAAATAGGCGCCATAACCTGCTGCTCCAGCTGCATCCGTCAGCAGGTGCACTGTCTGACTGGAAACCCTAGGAGCGCGCCACAGCAGAGTTCCATTGAAGCCTTGCAGGAAGAGTTCCCATACCTTCAGATCTTCCCGCATGTCTTCCGAAACCGACACTTTACGTGTGCCGTGCGGATTGGAAAGTAAAGCCTCCATCCTCCTGTTAAACACGCGACCCATGGGTATAATTTTGCACGCAAAATTGAGTAAGCCTAGCACGGACTGAAGCTCCCTCAGGGGCATGCTCTTCGCTGCCCTGGCTTTGCGCACCGCCGCGAGCATTGCTTCCACCTTATCGGCTGGGAGACGACATAGCCTTGCAGCAGTGTCAATTTCAATCCCCAAGTACGTGAGTCTTGTACAGGGGCCCTGTGTTTTTTCCTCAGCCAGTGGCACTCCAAATTTCGACATTAGCCTACGCATTACTGCGATCAGTCGATCGCATTCGCGAGTGTCCGCGGTGCCAACCAGCAGGAAGTCGTCCAGATAATGAGCGACTATTCCCCCGCCGGCCTCCGTGATGATGGCCCAGTGCAAGAATGAGCTAAACTCTTCAAAATAAGCACACGATAGCGAGCAACCCATGGGCAAACATTTGTCTACAAAATAATTCCCCTCGAATTTACACCCCATCAGTCTGAAAGACGCTGGGTGTATGGGGAGTAACCGAAAGGCAGATTCGATGTCCATTTTGGCTAGCAGCGCACCCGGACCCGCCGCCAACACTAATTCCAACGCCTGGTCAAACGATTGGTAAGACACCGAGCTTATCATTGGGTCTATTGCGTCATTGACAGAACCCCCTTTCGGGTAGGACAAATGCTGAATCAGGCGGAACTTCCCTGGTTCCTTTTTGGGAACCACCCCTAAAGGGGAAATAACTAGGTCAGGGATGGGAGGTTGGTCAAATGGACCAGCAAATCTTCCCAGAGCAATTTCTTTGCTCAGTTTCGCCCTAACTTCACCCGGCATTTCGTAAGCCGACTTCAGATTCTTGTGCGACGAGGACCCCATTACCAACCCCAATGTTGGTATCTTGAAACCTTCGCCAATCCCCGCTAGTAGGTTGGCAACCGACACCCTGTCTGGGTAGGCCGCCAGCCAAGGTCTAATGGCGTCCAGCTTCAGGGGTGTTGGAGCCCTTTTGTCCAGCCCCCCCCGATTTTGCCCCACGGAAAGCTCCTCCGTCCCTCCGCTTCGGGCATTCAACACCTGGGTGTTGACCGCTGCAGTACATGCAAGCGTGCCGAAAGGAACAGGAAGCTCCTTTGTCACACTGCTTCTCATTGTATTTCCAGCACTCCCTGCCTCTCCGCTTGATGGGGCCCGTTGGCCTCTGGGGCCCTGACCGCAGCAAGGGAGCTCCTGCCCCCCCCTTTTCCGGTATGAGCAGGGACCACAGGTCCAAGTCTTTTACCCCAAAGTTCAAGACCGGGTTATCGACCATCTTCCGCCTAAATTCGCTATCATAAGCACGCCACATGCCTTCCCCATATCTATTATAGATACATTCAATGATTTCCGCGTACTTAATTACATCGACCGCGGCCTCCGGCCTCTGTTCGATGTAGCAGGAGGAGAATACCCTAAAGCACTTCCTCCACTCCTCAAATGTATCTGGGCGCTGGATCTTCTTTGGCCCAGTCCCATCCTCACTACGCTCTTTATCTCGCTGCGCCTCAAGGGACAGCTCGAACATATTGACGTATTTATGATCGCGGATTTTTTGTACCGTCTTGGGCTTGAGATGTGCATGAAGGCAGTGGATCTTGCAGGGATAAGAGTCTCCCTGCAATGCCACCCTCCTGGTACTGACTGACATGTCCTGCAGCTGCGCAACGCTCTCGCTTCCCTGGCCACTGCCCTTGGATATTGTCGCCGTGCTTTGCCCCGCTAACGGCGCAGCCTGCTCCATGTTACCTAAACCTCTAGCCTGATTACGCTCAGCCACCAATAGCCTTAACATTTTGAACATGCGACGCTGCCCCTTACTGTTAAGCCCTAATTTCTTCCCACCATCTGAGTCTGAATCAGTGCTATAGTCGGTGTCAGTAATGCGTGACAAATTAAATACATTTCTCTCACCAACTGCCGATGTTGACGGGGTAGATGTTCCTGGTGCAGCTGCCACTGATCCGCCTGCTGGCTGTACAGATAGTCCTACTCCCGTTGTACCCGGGCCCTCTGTCCTCTGCGGTGTAGGCACCATGTCCTGTGGGGGAGAAACAAACGAGAGGGGAGTATCCAGGCCAGCCGTGTGTCCCCCTTGACTGCCGCCCCCAATCGGGGTAGAAGTACTGCCCCCGGCCCTGTCTGGGACCCCTCTAGCCCTCTCGTCATTCATATCACCACTCCATTCATTCGCTGGCCCTGCCACATAGGGGGATTCTCTGACCACACGCTCCCTGACTGAATGAACGTTCTGAGCACCTGCCGCAACAAGCCCTTTGCCCCCTTGGACCCCTGCAGTTATTGTGCCTAGCGACTCGCCCTGTGCCCCATCAGTGGGCGCATTCACCCTTGTTTGGGGTACATAGTTGCTGCTGGCACCCCCCCTGTGATACCACTGGCGCTCCAGCAATGCGCTTCTAGCTCTCCCATAAGCCTGCTTGCTAACACTGGAACCCCTGAGCCTCCCTCTCTGCGCGCCGCGGCCTCTCTGTAAGGGACTTGCTCTGTTTGCATTGCTAGCTATTGCAGAGTGTCGCGCAGCGGAGCAGGCCCGCCCGGATACTCCCCCCTCACCTGTGGAGAGTACCCGGCTAGGCCTCTTGCGCGCTCGCTGGATGTGCCGCTCTGATCCAGGTTCCGGCCGTGTGACTACCGCGGCGCCGGAAGTGACGTCACGCGTGTCACCTGACCGGCCGGAAATGGACGCGGCGGACGCAAGGCCGCAACCGGAGCCTGCACTGGTAGTTGCAGGCTCCGACTGAGCCACCAATGATAGCGGCGGTCCGGTGAGTGGGCGAGGACCCGCAGGCCCCGCTCCAGTAACCGACTGAGCCACCAATGAGGCATCCGTGCCGGGCCCTAGGGACCCGGCCGGATGATTTACCATACTGGGCCCTGCCTGATGAGGGTCCCCAGGCCCCCGGCCCAATTGAGGGGGATAATGAGGGGCGGTAGGCCCCGGTTCCACCCGGCTTGCCACCGGAGGCAGAACGGCGGCCGTGAGGGCCTTAAACATGCCCACTATGGCCGCCGCCGCCTCCGGCGACATTCCGGAGGCCGTAAGGGCCCCCAGGCCTGCCTCCAAAGCCGTGTCTAGGCCGGATGGGCCAGCGCTCACTGCACCCGCCTGTCCCGCAACCATCACAGTACCGGGCCCGGCGGGTGCAAGTTCAGGGGCTGGGGGGTTAGAGACCACAACATTAGGAGTTAAAGCAGATGATACTGGCCTTGTTTTCTCCGGAGTTGGTGGCACCACATCCTCATCCTCCTCTTCAATTACAGGTGCACTCCTCAAGGATCTCCCAGGGGACTCCCTGAAGCGAATGGGCACCGCAGCACTTCTCTTAGATCTAGACATTTTCGCTTGAAGAATGGCAAAACTTTCTCCTTGCAAAATCCCAGGTGGAAGAGGCCAGATTGTTCCAGAACTTCGTTTATATTAGGTGAGCCTAAGACCTCCCCTCACTTTGCAACATTGTTGCTGCTACACTACACTGGGATTTTCCACTAGCCTGTCAGCTCATCCCTTAACTCCATTACAGGAGACTCTGCTACCTTTCATTCCCCTTATTTCCAGGGATCCCTTTGTTTTGTCTGCCATCTAGTGGCAGCTAACGGTAATTTGGTATAATTTTCTGTTTTGTTGCCTATGTAGAATGTAGGTATGTGTATATATATATATGTGTATGTTATATGGTTATTTGAGGTCATACCAATATTTCTATAATTTATAATGTTTAATATAGGCATTGTATATGTGGTTTAAAAATTATTTTGTTAAAAAATTATTTTCAATGTTTTAACTTTTATTTCTAGGAAGCATTTAATTTAGGATATGGGGGATTTTCTTTTATATAGGTGGTAGTACGGGTGTGCAAATATTACACTCTTTCATAATGAAGAGAAATCTGCACTGCCGGTGGCTTCCTCCATTCTTTTATGTTGAACTTCGGGACACTAATAGGGTACTTTTATATCCTATGAGCCCAGCGGTTTGTAGATCACTTTAATAAGTGCGGACTGCAACGTTAAACTTTGGGCAGGGCCCTCTACCCATTTGATGCCTATAAATGTCTCCTTGTGTACCACCTAGATTTATAGCGCTGCGGAATCTGTTGGCGCTTTATAAATGAGATCAAAGAGGGGAGCCACTGCTGATGAATACAGTTGTTATTGTTCAAAAGTTAAAAAGTAGGAAGCATCCCACAATGGCAGAGGGCAAAGCACCAACGTTTTCATGTTTCAGCCCTCTGGCCGTAATCATGGCATGGTGCTTTATAAATACCGAATAATAATAATAATGTGGTATTCCATATATATTTATGTTGGCTGTTGCAACTTTAATGATTTTACGTTATATCTTGATGGGACAGTTTACTTAAAGGGTTTCCCACCCTTAAAGGACCAGTCGACGCTGTAGATTTGCATGATAAGAAGACAATGCAATAGCACTTAGTCTGAACTTCAAATGAGCAGTAGATTTTGCTGAATAAATTCAAAGTTGTGTCTGTTTCCGCTTCCCCTGTATCATGTGACAGTCATCAGCCAATGACAAATGCATATACGTATATGCTGTGAATTCTTGCACATGCTCAGTAGGAGCTGGTGACTCAAAAAATGTGTAAATATCAAAAGACTGTGCACATTTTGTTAATGGAAGTAGATTGGAAAGTTGTTTGAAACTGCATGCTGTATCTGAATCATGAGGTGTAATTTTGACTTGAGTGTCCCTTTAATTTGATTGCAATGATCCATTTTGCTTGCTGGAGTTATTACATGGTTTGCAGGCATTTTCATTACCCGGGTACTGGCGTATGTAATATTGTATTTCGCCTGTGGTGTCCCACCCATCCTTCACCTCAAGGTCAAGATATGTTAACACAGCTAGGAGAAGACAATTACACTCCCAGTGGGGTATTGAAGGGATAGGGAATACATTTTAATTTCCATGTTTTTCTCCATTGGAGCTTGATCAGCCGTAATAACTGGTCCCACTCGGAATGGGTTCTGAAGATGTGATTGCCATGGGCTCGCAGATGCTCTTTTACCTCAGGATATCTACAACTGTCCAACTGAAGGAAAAGGGGCAGTCTGAAGTTGTTCCCTGCTAGGGCGGATGCTTGTCCTTATGCAGCCCTATGTAATTTTGTACGGCTTAGGCCTCTGATGGTTCACTATTTGTACGCAAATATGGTGGGGTGCTGTTACAGTTTCAATTTTGGTCAGTTTTTTGCAAAAGATCTAGGGGAGTTGGGTTTTGATCGCAGTGAAATTGTAAGTTGCCCTCCTTTAGATTTGAGGTACCCACTGAAGCTGTGGTTGTGGGTTTAGGGGACCAGGTTATCCAAGGTGTGGTTAGGTGGAGATTTCTTTTAATCTTCTCCCGCATGAGTGTTTTAAGAATTTGAGCGTTTAATTTGTTTATGGCCGTCCCGGGCATGTCCTTGTAGCTCCGGTTCACGTGTGGGTGGTGGGCCACTCTTTCATTTATTGGTACAGGCGTGCTGCTGTGGTTGAGAGGGAGGGCCTTCAGCCAGGGTTTTTGATAAGCAAAAATACTTTTGAATGGTTTGGAGTACGGGGCCTCAGATGTGATTGCGGATTGCTGCTGGTGGTGGGTTACGCTGATCTGTTCCTGTCTCCGGGGGTCCAGGCCGGAGGTATTGATTTAGGTTCTTGTATCAGAGAGGCTTGGTGTTTTAGATTAAGAGGTAGTTGGAGAGGTTGTGTGAGCCTTTCCAGCCTTTATCCATCGGGTGGTTAGCCATGGTTACGTTATTGGTTGGTGCTAGTTCTCTCACGTCTGCAATTGGCTATGGCCATAAGTGAATGGGTTAGCCTCCCCACGGGGTGGGAGAGCAGGTTGAGTAGCTTCTTGGACACGGGGTTCTTTGGAGCTTGGGGTTTTTTAAAGAAATAATGGACTTATTTAAGTTCAGGTGAATTTATATACGGCCTGGTCAACAAGTAAATGGAGATTACTGAATTAAGTTTGGGAGCTAGCATCTTCTTAGTTAACAGAGTTTATATGGTTACAGAGTTAGGTATTTGGTGTCTTAAACTTGTTGTTTAATAAACAGGCTGTGGCCAGTAATTTTACCAAACATCAGGTGTCTGTGTATTCTTTAAGTGAATGCTTTTGGGACATTAAAGTTCATGGGGACGTTAATCAATGACTCATGGGGTCAACACAGCCCCAGGACATGAAGGAACTTAGGGGGAGGGGAGCCTGTGACCCCTGGGAGGAGTTAGGCCCATATTTGGGGAGTAGAATGGGTATAAGGAAAGGCTATGTAAGGCAAGTGTGTGGGCGGCTATTTTCGAAAAATTACTTTTTAGACAGCAAACAAGTTTCCCTCCTTCCATCCCTCCCGTTATTTGCAGTTTTATGTTTTGTCTGTCTTTGGCGGGTGCTAGTTCCCTCACGTCTGCAATTGGACTATGGCCTTAAGTGAATGGGTTAGCCTCCCCACGGGGTGGGAGAGCAGGTTAAGTAGCTTCTCGGACACGGGGTTCCTTGGAGCTTGGGGTTTTTAAAGAAATAACGGACTTATTAAGTCCAGGTGAATTTATATACGGCCTGGTCAACAAGTAAATGGAGATTAGTGAATTAAGTTTGTTAAGTTAGTTGACTGAGTTTACATGGTTAAAGAGTTATGTATTTGGTGTTTTTTAAAACTTGTTATTTACTAAACAGGCGGTGGCCAGTATTTTACCAAACATAAGGTGTCTGTGTATTCTTTAAGTGTTGAATGCTTTAGAAAAATGAAAGTTCATGGGGATGTTAATCGACGATTCATGGGGTCTAGTAAAAAGGATCATGGGGGCATTTGTGCGGAGACTTGGTGTGATGGTTCACTGCTCAGACTTAGCTGAGGTTGGAGTGGGTGAGTTCTATCTGCCCGATGGGGTGCATTTGAATGACTTTGGTCTGCAGCTGTTTATCTTTAATTTTAAGGAGGCACTGTGTGCGGTTGGAGGGTTGGCGGGACTGGGCTGAGGTTTCAGGCCAGTCGGTGGCGGGGGTGCTAGCCCTTAAATTACAGGAAAACTATGGCCAATGATTAAGTGTGGTGGTATTTTGCATTCCCATGGGGGAATTCAAGATGGGGGTTTCTAAGGGCACGGGGTTCCTTAGAAAACTTATATGGATGATCGATGACGGGCCCAACCACTTGCACGGTTGGGTCCATTAAAAGGAGTTACGGTCATAGTTAAAAGATATGGAAATCAGGACTAGCACCGCTGTTGTTTGATGTGTAAAATGTTTACAGTTATTTGCACTTTTATTTATCGAGTTATTAAAGTTTTTACAACGTTTTATTGAATAAAGGGCTGCGGCCAATTTGTACCAAAGCTAAGTCTGTTGTCTGTTATTTATGAGGGTGGTTGTTGGAAGGATGGTATGGGGGTGTTTTGTTGGTTTAAGGGGCCGGAGCTTGACGACATAAAAGGTCAAAGCCCAGGTACCACGTCAAGGTCTCTCGCTAAACCTGGCTCCCTAAACAGCCACACAATGCAAGCTGCTGAACTTCCTCTGTGTGTTGTATTCATTTGTTTTGTAATTCTCCCTATGGGCCTTGCACAAATACTTGTCTGGGGTTAACTATCTTGGACTCTGGGGACAGCACAGCTTCCTGTGAGTGCTATTGAGCACCCAGGGCTGTGCATGTTTCAGGGTCATGGGATGTTTACCCAGTCCAGTCTGAGAGTGCAGTCCCCTTCCATGTTCTTTAATGTTGCTAGGGAGATTACATAAGCCTGTGCACCCTTCGGAAATTCCCATTTTGTTTGATTGAGAGCCTGCATTGTGTGGCTCTTTAAGGATCCAGCTTTTGGGAGAGACCTTGACGTGGTACCTGGGCTTGTACCACTTGGCCAGATGCGCTAACTAACTCTTCCATTTTTGCTTTTAATCTTAGCTGAGTGCTTGTAAGTGAGTGCTGGACTTCTTCTGTGTGCTTATATACATATATATTTATGTGTTAATATGCTTATATACGCATACTAACACATGAATATATCTGTATATAAGCATACACATATATATTTATTGGGAACACACAGTTCCCATAGACCGCAATGTAAAGGCACTTTTCAGTGCCATTTTGTTTTCTAACACCCCACTCCCACCAACTTTACCCCCACAATACTGCCTAGTGCAGTAATTTTATTAAAAAATAAAGATGCTGCTATTAATACACTACACTGGATTTTGGGGGAATTTTGGGCACATTTATAAAATTAACCAGAGATCTGATTGATTTTATAAGCGCTAATTGCTACCGCAAGCTCGCAGTAGCAATAACCAGACAACCAGTAATGTCTGATTAAATATTGCGTGCTGAAATAAAAAGAACAAGAAGGGGCTCTAATGGAACAGTACATCAAATACAGGGGTAGATTTATGAAATGACGGACATGATTCGCTGTGGCAAACATGTCTGCCCGATATCGCTAAATGCCGACAGCATACGCAGTTGGCATTTATCAAAGCACAAGCATTTCTGGTGAAATGTTTGTGCAATGCCGTCCCCTGCACAATCGCGGCCAATCATCCCGATCATATCTAATTGGGCGATTGCTGTTCGCCTCCTCAGAAGTGGCGGATGAGTTAAGAAACAGCGGTCTTACGATGCTGCTTCTTAACACCTGCATCCGTAGCATAATAAATCTAACCCACAGTCTCCAAACCGTAACCCACAAATAATCACACCGTTGAGATATAGGGGCCCATTTATCAAGATCCGGACGGAGCTTGAGGGCCCGCCGAAAATCAACCTGATCGAGTACGATTGGGTTGATTGACACCTCCCTGCTGGCGGCCGATTGGGCGCAAATCTGCAGGGGACGGCGTTGCACCAGCAGCTCACATTGCTGGTGCAATGCTGAATACGGAGAGCATATTACTATGGGTAAGTGCAAATCACAGAAGCTGGATGTATTATAGCCCCCCAGCTGGCTCACTCTGGAATGCAGGTACAGTGTAGTTGTTTTCAGGGCATTTGGTGTACTTTTCGAAAATTAAACACAGCACTAATTGCTACCGCAAGCTCACGGTAGCAATAACCAGCCACTTGTAATGGCTGGTTATATAGCGAGCATCTGTAAAACGGGCACAGGATAAATTAGCACTCCACTTGTAATCTAGCCCTTAGCGTTTAAAGTCCCTTTAAGAAATCTGGAGCAGTGGCACCTCTATAAATGAAATGTGATTGAGCAGTTCCCAACGTCCCATCAGTGATTTGCAGGAGTGGGAATGATGGTTGGGTGAGACCTTGTATACATTGGGCTCGGCATGCTGTGGGTGTGGCTTTGTGTGAAGTGGGCGTGGTCAGCCTTTTCCTCCCCTTCAGTGCCACTTAGTTTAACAATAAAGATATCATTTTTTGTTGTTTTTGGAGGTAAAAATTTTGAGTCCAGAAATCGCTACCTGGAAAATTCTGTGAAAAGTCTGTTTTTTTTTTCTTTAAGATCAACCTGATTTTCCGGTTATTTTCTATTTGTAGTTTGAGCAGTTTTACTAATTTAGACAGTGACTACTTTTCCTCCATTATTTTTTATGTATATATATATATATATATATATATATATATATATATATATATATATATATATATATATATATATATATATATATATATATATATATATATATATATACACACAGGTAGCCCTCAGTTTACGCCGGGGTTAGGTTCCAGAAGGAATGGTTGTAAATTGAAACTGTTGTAAATTGAAACCCAGTTTATAATGTAAGTCAAAGGGAAGTGAGGGAGTTAGGTTCCAGACCCCTCTCAAAATTGTCATAAATAACAACTAATACATTATTTTTAATGCTTTGAAATGAAGACTTTAAATGCTAAACAGCATTATAAACCTAATAAAACAATCACACAACATAAACTTTACTTGCATTTTTCTGCAAACCGTTCTTTCTATGCATTCCAATCTGGATTGATTTATAGACAGGAAGATATTGTTCCTTTAAAAGCTGCTTGATATCTCAGGTCTGGTTACACTGATTAAATTCAGCTTGCTTGGCTTGCATATCTTTGCAACACAAGTGGACAGCTCCACCTACTGGCTATTTTAATCAATGCACTGCTTCTTAATGCTTTTCAATAGCAGTCACATGATGAAAAAAAGGTTGTTATTCTGAAACGGCGCAAATTGAACCGTTGTAAACCGAGGGCCACCTGTATATATATATATATATATATATATATATATATATATATATACACATACATACACACACCACATAGAAACACACAGCACTCACCAGCTAGCTCACAGCTAAGATAAAATCACAACTGGAAAGGTTAATCACCGCATCTGGCCAAATGGGAAAGCTCAGGCACCACGTCAAGGTCCTTTCCATTGCCTGAGTCCCTAACACAGCCACACCATCATGCGAGCTCACAAAGCCAAACAGACTGAGAACAAAGAAGGGGTGCACAGGTGGATGTAATCACCCAGAGAAAATACAAAACATGGAAGGGAACTGCACTCCAAGACCGGACCAGGTACGCATCCTGTGACTCAGCAACATCCAGCCCTGGGTGCTAAATAGCACTCCAAAAAAGCTGTGATGTCACCAGAGCCACAGGCAGTTAACCCCAGTCCAGAATGGGTGCAAGAAACAAGGGGGATTACAAACAAAAAGTAATACAACACATAGAAACACCCAGCACTCACCAGCTAACTCACAGCTAAGATAAAATCACAACTGGAAAGGTTAGTCACCGCAGCTGGCCAAATGGGAAAGCTCAGGCACCACGTCAAGGTCCTTTCCATTGCCTGAGTCCCTAACACAGCCACACCATCATGCGAGCTCACAAAGCCAAACAGACTGAGAACAAAGAAGGGGTGCACAGGTGGATGTAATCACCCAGAGAAAATACAAAACATGGAAGGGAACTGCACTCCAAGACCGGACCAGGTACACATCCTGTGACTCAGCAACATCCAGCCCTGGGTGCTAAATAGCACTCCAAAAAAGCTGTGATGTCACCAGAGCCACAGGCAGTTAACCCCAGTCTGGAATGGGTGCAAGAAACAAGGGGGCTTACAAACAAAAAGTAATACAACACATAGAAACACCCAGCACTCACCAGCTAGCTCACAGCTAAGATAAAATCACAACTGGAAAGGTTAGTCACCGCATCTGGCCAAATGGGAAAGCTCAGGCACCACGTCAAGGTCCTTTCCATTGCCTGAGTCCCTAACACAGCCACACCATCATGCGAGCTCACAAAGCCAAACAGACTGTGAACAAAGAAGGGGTGCACAGGTGGATGTAATCACCCAGAGAAAATACAAGACATGGAAGGGAACTGCACTGGTGAGTGCTGGGTGTTTCTATGTGTTGTATTACTTTTTGTTTGTAATCCCCCTTGTTTCTTGCACCCATTCCGGACTGGGGTTAACTGCCCGTGGCTCTGGTGACATCACAGCTTTTTTGGAGTGCTATTTAGCACCCAGGGCTGAATGTTGCTGAGTTACAGGATGTGTACCTGGTCCGGTCTTGGAGTGCAGTTCCCTTCCATGTTTTGTATTTTCTATGGGTGATTACATCCACCTGTGCACCCCTTCTTTGTTCTCAGTCTGTTTGGCTTTGTGAGCTCGCATGATGGTGTGGCTGTGTTAGGGACTCAGGCAATGGAAAGGACCTTGACGTGGTGCCTGAGCTTTCCCATTTATCCAGATGCGGTGACTAACCTTTCCAGTTGTGATTTTATCTTAGCTGTGAGTTAGCTGGTGAGTGCTGGGTGTTTCTATGTGTTGTATTACTTTTTGTTTGTAATCCCCCTTGTTTCTTGCACCCATTCCGGACTGGGGTTAACTGCCTGTGGCTCTGGTGACATCACAGCTTTTTTGGAGTGCTATTTAGCACCCAGGGCTGAATGTTGCTGAGTCACAGGATGTGTACCTGGTCCGGTCTTGGAGTGCAGTTCCCTTCCATGTTTTATATATATATATATATATATATATATATATATATATATATATATATATATATATATATATATATATATATATATATATATATATATATATATATATATATATATATATATATATATATATACTGTATATATATTATTTTAGATGGAAATTGTAACATTGAAATGAATACAAATTTTTATGGTATTTGTAATGATTGAAATACCCCAAGTTCTTAATCTAAATGGAGATGTGGTTAATGTATGATTGTTCTTGACAACCTCTGTTTTCACCCCTTGGCTGCCAGAGAGGTCTGCAATATAATAGTGCTAATAAAGGGGGTTTCACTCCTGTATGGCTTGTAACAGCTTAAATTCAACCCTGATGTTTCCTATGGGACTGTAAGACTCACAAATAAGGGAGAAGAAATAGAAAACATTATATAAGGAAAACACATTTGCCAAAGTCAGATGTTGCAATCCAAGGTTGTGATTAGCTTTGTGTTCTGATAAATCCTGGGGAGGAGATTGGATTCTGGCTTCCAGTTAATGTGATCTTTGGCAAGTTTAGTGCATTTAAATCAAAAGAACTATTGAAAGAAACACATCACAGTGTGACATGATACTGGACAACCAGTGATGTTCTGGGGCAGCTAGAAATAAACCAAATGAGGCTGAGCCCACAGAGTAGTATTGTATAGATTATAGATTTATTATTTTGTATTAACACTATAAAGTGCAGCCTTGTATCTAATGCAGTTGTATCTCAGACATATGTATAAAAAATAAATGCTAAGGAGGATGCTTATAGGCTCTTCACTAACCTGACCATGTGACTAATTACTAGTATCCATGACAACTGTAACACATTTCAGATGATTGCCACTGGCTTCCCAGAGAGAGGCTGCAGCTCTGTGCTCCCCCCACTTTTTTTTAAATACTGAACATTAATATAAGGGCTAAAACCCCTAGATAGCATCCCCAGAAGTTACCACCAACTCAAAACCCCAATAACAAAACAGACACAGAGCTGGGAAAAAGACCAACATATTTGCGTTTATTAATACAAGATATCATTAAATATAGATCTCTATAATTGAAGACTTCACGAAGTCCAACTCAAAACGGTGGCTGCTGAACGAGAACCTATAACTCCATACTGACAAGAGGAGGGGGTCCCGGGTATGCGCTGTTGACTCCCCGTGAGAAGACAACCTGCAAGAGCTACAGGCGCCCTAGTGGCCATCAGCCTAGCAGGCCCGCATGGAGGAGCACTCCCAGGTCACGACCTGGGGACATCGCCCCTCCCATTAGCTCAGCCATCAGGCCCATGCAGACCCTGCACCCAAAAATTTTGGGGGAACCACCTCCCGCAGGTAGGAGATGAAATCATTGACGCTCCAAACCTTAAGGACACCTGCCGAATGAGCCATACATCACGCTAACAGTTGGGAAGCCAAAGTCATTACTGTAAGTACTTACTGCCAAACTAGATCAACTAATCACATCCCTGCCTTAACTGATACCGGCAACCCGAAGGAGCCATTAGAACTTTTAGCTGCTGCTCAACTGCACCTGAAATGCAAACAACAATTAGAACTGGGATGGGAGGGGAAAAAACTTTGGCAGCCAGCAGATGAAAAAGAGGCCTGGGAAATGGCTTTAAGTAAGGTTAGTAAGAACCCACCCACCATACTGCAACATTGTATGAACTACACACAGCACCAGAAAACTTTCTTTAGTATGCCTGCAGGGGTCAGGCCCTTAATTATATTTCATGCTAACAAGTAGCATTACACTGCCATAAGGGCTAAAGCCCCTAGATAGCATCCCCAGAAGTTACCACCCACTCAAAACCCCAATAACAAGACAGACACAGAGCTGGTAAAAAGACCAACATGGTCGCATTTATTAATACAATATATAATTAAATATATATCTCTATAACTGAAGACTTCACGAAGTCCAACCCAAAACGGTGGTGGCTGAACGAGATCCTAAAACTCCATACTGACAAGAGGAGTGTCAGGGTTTTTCCCTGGTTTGTTTGCCATGTGCTGCTGGCAGCCATTTTACTCACCTCTATTCCTGACTATGGTGCATTGTGGGTGATGCTGCTCACTTCCTTTTATGGCCAGACTGGTGTGCATCATGCATGTGAGACAGGATGCAGTCTCAGAATTGTGATGTCATCACGTATTATTTAAAGGGCCTCTGTTCAGTATGCTTTGCCTTTGCGTTGTCTCAGACCTGTTTGTGAGAGTTCCTGTGTATTACCTGGCTGACTGACGTCCTTCCTGGTTCCTGATCCCTGACTCTGCTGTTTTCCTTGTTACTGATTCCGGCTCGTCTGACTATTCACTTTGGCTCCTGACTCGGCTCGTCTGACTACCAGTTCTGGTTTTGACTCCTGGCTTGTTATTTGACTTGTGGACATTTTGTATTATTTTTTGCTATTAATAAAGGTGTGATTATTTTTGCACTTCTCGTCTCAGTCTGATTCCTGGCACCCTGACATTACGCAAAAGCCATGAATCCTGATGGTGCTAATAATCCCCCTTTACCTGCCATCATTTCCAGGATGGATGAACAGGATCACCGCTTGGATCAATTTGCACTAGCCCTGCAAACCCTGCTGACTCGCACTGCATATCCGGTTCTGCACCTCTACCTCAGTGATATGGAGGCGATCCTATTCAGTGCAGAGGATTTTTGAACCAGGTGGGCATTTACTTCGAGATGTTACCTCAGGCGTTTCCCTCTGACAGAGCTAAGGTGGGATTTCTCATATCGTTACTCTCTGACAAAGCTCTTGCCTGGGCTAATCCCTTGTGGGAGACTAATAAACCTATGATTTCAAATTACTCTGAATTTGTGGCCTCCTTTCGAAGGGTATTTGATGTTCCGGCTCGCTCCTCCTCTGCTGCTAAACGACTCATGTCCATTCAGCAAGGTACAAGATCTGTTGCTCAGTATTCTATTGAGTTCTGTACGCTTGCCGCAGACGTAGGTTGGAACAATGAAGCACTTGTTGCCGCCTTGTTTCATGGGCTCTCTGATGCGATTAAAGACGAAGTTGCTGCCAGAGATTTACCAGAGGATCTCGAGGCATAGGTGTTTTTTTTTATCCTAATTGACCTCAGGCTCAGAGAGAGGCCCTTTTCAAGGAGCGCTTGCAAAAGCCTCCAGTTCCGTTGTCTCCTACGTGTTCATTCCCACCCATGCCTCCCTCTCCTCCCAAGCCTCCTGGTCCAGAGTCACCAGGTACTGGTGAGCCGATGCAGCTGGGATTCACGCATCTCTCCGCGGCGGAGAGGGCCTTTAGGAGGAGGGAGGGTCTCTGCCTCTATTGTGGGTTACAGGGTCACCTTTTGAAGTCTTGTCCTACACAGCCGGGAAACGCTCACACCTAAAGTCCTGTCGGGGGCAGACATCGGGTGGTTTATCCACGTACCCAGAACTGCTTAAGGACAAACCTTTGGTCACGGTTGTCTTTTCCTGGGTGGACTCCTCCATAGTCACTCAGGCTCTTGTTGACTCTGGTGCTGCGGGCTATTTCATTGACAGTGCTTTTGTATCAAAGCACTCCATTCCTGTTTTGCCTCACTTGCTATTGAGGCCATTGATGGCAGGCCCCTTCAGCCCGCACTCATTACTCACAAAACTGCTTCGTTGTCCATGGCTGTTGGGGCTCTCCATTTTGAAACCCTTCAGTTCCAGGTGATAAACTCTCCGCATTTTCCGGTTGTTCTGGGTTATCCCTGGCTCCAAAAGCACAATCCCAGTCTCGACTGGCGCAGGTCCGAAATTTTGTCGTGGTTCCTGCAATGTATTTCCACTTGTCTTCGGAAATCAGTTAAAGTCTTGTGCACTTCTTCGGTATTTCAATTGCCAGAGGAGTACCAAGAATTCCTAGACATGTTTGTCAAGGTCCGTGCAGGTACGTTGCCTCCTCACCGGTCTTACGATTGTGCCATAGACCTGCAACCCGGAGCCATTCCTTCTCGGGGCCGGGTGTACCCTCTGTCTGTTGCAGAGAATTGTGCTATGGAGGAGTATGTTGCCGATGCTCTGTCGCGAGGGATCATCTGCAAATCCTGCTCTCCTGTAGGGGCTGGCTTCTTCTTTGTGAAGAAAAAAAAAAAAGATTATAGGGGTCTTAATCATCTTACCATTAAGAATGCTTAACCCTATTCCGCTTATTACGAAACTCTTTGACCGCCTCAAGGGAGCTACGGTCTTTACTAAACTTGATTTGAGAGGAGTGTACAATCTCGTTAGGATTAAGGAGGGCCACAAATGGAAAACAGCATTTAACACCAGGAGCGGGCATTATGAGTATCTTGTAATGCCCTTTGGCCTATGTAATGCTCCTGCTGTTTTTCAGGAATTTATTAATGATGTCCTACAAGATATGTTGCAACAGTGTGTTGTGGTGTACTTAGACGACATCCTCATACACTAACCCACACTTGAGGCTCATCATTCTGATGTTACACGGGTTCTTCAGAGACTACGTGAGTACAGCCTGTTTTGTAAACTCAAGAAATGTGAGTTCCATCAGACTCAAGTAACCTTCCTAGGTTATGTTATCTCCGTTGCAGGGTTTTCCATGGACCCTGACAAGTTATCTGCAGTTCTACAGTGGCCTTGCCCAGTTGGTCTTTGGTCTATTCAACGTTTTTTGGGGTTAGACAATTACTATAGAAAGTTTATTAAAAACTTTTCTTCCTTCGTCAAACCTATCAGACATGACATGTAAAAAGAATGATCCACTCCATTGGTCACCTACTGCCATTAAGGCCTTTGATAGTCTTAAGACTGCCTTTGCTGCCACTCCAGTTGTGGCTCATCCTAACCCTGTCCTGCCTTTCGTTCTTGAGGTTGATGCGTCTGAGACTGGAGTAGGTGCCCTCTTGTCTCAACGTCCCATGCCTGACGGTTCCTTGCATCCGTGTGGTTTCTTCTTGTGGTTTTCTTCTTGTGTTTTTATTACCTGCTCTACAGGTGAAACTCGAAAAATTAGAATATCGTGCAAAAGTTCATTTATTTCACTAATGCAACTTAAAAGGTGAAACTAATATATGAGATACACTCATTACATGCAAAGCAAGATTGTTCAAGCCATGATTGTCATAATTGTGATGATTATAGCTTACAGCTCATGAAAACCCCAAATTCACAATCTCAGAAGATTAGAATATTGTGAAAAGGTGCAATATTCTAGGCTCAAAGTGTCCCACTCTAATCAGCTAATTAAGCCATAACACCTGCAAAGGGTTCCTGAGCCTTTAATTGGTCTCTCAGTCTGGTTCAGTAGGAATCACAATCATGGGAAAGACTGCTGACATGACAGTTGTGCAGAAAACCATCATTGACACCCTCCATAAGGAGGGAAAGACTCAAAAGGTAATTGCAAAAGTGCTGTATCAAAGCACATTAATAGAAAGTTATATGGAAGGGAAAAGTGTGGAAGAAAAAGGTGCACAAGCAGCAGGGATGTGTTGGGGACTTTCAAAAGGAGTGGACTGAGGCTGGAGTCAGTGCATCAAGAGCCACCACACACAGACGGATCCTGGACATGGGCTTAAAATGTCGTATTCCTCTTGTCAAGCCATTCCTGAACAACAAACAACGTCAGAAGCGTCTTACCTGGGCTAAAGAAAATCAGACTTGGAAACCAAGGACCCAGAGTATGGAGGAAGAATGGAGAGGCACACACTGCAAGTGTCATCTGCTGGTGTTGGTCCACTGTGCTTCATTAAGTCCAGGGTCAACACAGCCTTCTACGAGGAGATTTTGGAGCACTTCATGCTTCCTTCCACAGACAAGCTCTATGGGGATGCTGACTTCATTTTCCAGCAGGACTTGGCACCTGCCCACACCGCCAAAAGCACCAAAACCTGGTTCAATGACCGTGGGATTACTGTGCTTGATTGGCCAGCAAACTCACCTGACCTGAACCCCATAGAGAATCTATGGGGCATTGCCAAGAGACATGAGACCGAACAATGCAGAAGAGCTGAAGGCCTCTATTGAAGCATCCTGGTCTTCCATAACACCTCAGCAGTGCCCCAGGCTGATCGCTTCCATGCCACGCCGCATTGAGGCAGTAATTGCTGCAAAAGGGGCCCAAACCAAGTACTGAGTGAATACAGTATGCATGCTTATACTTTTCAGAGGTCCGATATTGTTCTATGTACAATCCTTGTTTTATTGATTGCATGTAATAATCTAATTTTCTGAGATTGTGGATTTGGGGTTTTCATGAGCTGTAAGCCATAATCATCACAATTATAACAAATCACGGCTTGAACTATCTTACTTTGCATGTAATGAGTCTATCTCATATATTAGTTTCACCTTTTAAGTTGCATTAATGAAATAAATGAACTTTTGCTCTGAGTTCTGTGTCTCAATGTCATATAATTTTGAGTAATTGTATCATTTATTTATAAACAGACACTTCACTGCAAACATAAATACAGATTCTGATGATCACACTTTACTTGACAATTAGTTATATAAATGAAACCTGTGATTAAAGAGATATGTTTCACATTTTATTAAATTACAATTCTGTTTATTAAAAAAATACCTGAGCAAAGACAAGATATGCTAGATGGCCATAAGTATGTGTCCACTTGATCTTCACACCTTTATTAGCTTGCTGGGCCTCCCATTACAAAAGTTTGGGTATAGAGTTGTGTCCCACCCCTTTGCGGCTATAACAAACACTACTTTATTTGGAAATCTTTCTACAAGATTTTAGATCGTGTCTGTGGGAATTTGCTCCCATTCAGTCAAATAAGCATTTGTGAAGTCAGGCACTGATACTGGACGAGAAGGTCTGACTTTCAATTGGTGTCTTCAATTCATGGTGCCAAAGGTGTCCAATGTTATCCAGTTCAGGCTCTGTGTAGGCCACTCATGTCCCTACACACTGAACTAGTCAAACCATGTCTTCATGTACCGCGCTTTGTACAAAGGGGCATGCTTAAACAGGAAAGGGCCTTCCCCAAACTGTTGCCACAAAGCTGTAAAACCCCAAATGTCTAAAATGTCTTGGCATCTTATAGTATTAAGCTGACCTTTCACTGGAACTAAGGGGTCTAGTCCAAACCCTGAAAAACAGCCCCATACCATTATCTAAATGGAGCAGTGTAAATGTGTTCACTGGAGTTATGAATCAAGATTCACTATCTAGCAGTCTGATGGAAGAATCAGAGTAAGGCTGGGACAACTACCTACCAGAATGCATAATGCCTGCTGTGAAGTTTAATGGAGGAGAGATAATAATCTGGAGCTATTTTTCAGGGTTTGGTCTAGGCCCCTAAGCAACAGTGAAGACAATTATTTGCTTTGGGGAAAGACTTTTCCTGTTCCAGTGAAGTCCATGAAGACATGGTGTTTGGTGTGGAGAAACTTAAGTGACCTGCACAGAGGCTAACCTGAGCCCCACTGAACAACTTTGGGGTGAATTTGAATGCCAGTTGTGAACCAGACCTGCTTTTCCAACATCAATGTCTGACCTCACAAATGCTCTTTTTGCTGAGTGGGCACAGATTCCCACAGACACTGCAATATATTGTAGAAAGGCCAGAAGAGTAGTAACTAGCTGCTCATATCAGTGTGATGATAAAGCTATATTGTGTATATATTTACTGCAGCATCCAAATACATTGGAGATTTGTTTTAATCCGTTTCATTAACAATTCATTTTCTATGAATGTTTATATGGCAGGGGATCGTATTTTTAATTTGTGTTGTTTTTCTCTTACATGGTGTATCCAGTCCACGGATTCATCCTTACTTGTGGGATATTATCATTCCCTACAGGAAGTGCAAAGAGAGCACACAGCAGAGCTGTCCATATAGTTCCCCCTCAGGCTCCGCCCCCGCAGTCATTCTCTTTGCCGCTCTAACAAGTAGCATCTCCACGGGAGTGTAAAGGGAATGTGGTGTTAGTTTTTTTATTTCTTCAATCAAAAGTTTGTTATTTTAAAATAGTGCCGGTTTGTACTATTTATTCTGAGGCAGAAAATGATGAAGATTTCTGCTGAGAGGAAAACGATTTTAGCATGTTGTAACTAAAATCCATTGCTGTTCCCACGCAGGACTGTTGAGTACCAGAAAACTTCAGTTGCGGGGAACAGTTTACAGGCTTATCTGCTATAAGGTATGTTCAGTCATTTTTTTCTAGTCAAGACTTAGTAATGCTGGAAGACTGACAGAATCCCCATGTGGGGAAGGTAAGCCATATTCTGAGACTTAGTATAGAAGGAAGGCTTATTGAAAGGGCTCATTACACTGGTGGACACTGTTAAGGAGCAATCAATTATTTTTTAAGATAATCTGACATTTATACAAGTTTTATTTTACATTTGAAACACTTTTTGGGGTTTATTCCGCATGGCATATGTTTAGACACCTATTTTGGCTTGGGAAGGCCCCACAACTCTAGAGTGAAGAGGGAGGGGGCCTGAAATTCGCGCCTCAGTTGCGCAGTTGATTTTACAGACAGCTTCATGCAGCTCCATGTGAAGAATCTAAAGATTACTTGAGGACTTCAGGGAGGCTTATTTTCGATCAAAACTAATCCCCAAGGAAGGTAGGGCCACAGCAGAGGCTGTGGCATGGTACTGTAGTTTGCTAACCAGTTGCCAGCTTTAATTTGCTCCGGTTTGGGCAGTAAGGGGTTAATTGACTTGAAATTTACTGCGCAATCATTTCAAAGCATTAGGATCATATGGTGAAAATTTCATAAAGATTGGATGATTTTTTGAGGTTTAGTAAAAAAGTGTGCGCTTTTTATTATTTAAAGGCACAGTACCGTTTTTTCAAAAATTGTATTTTATTGTATTTGAGTGCTGTCTAAGTCTGTTTAACATGTCTGAGCCTACAGATAGACCTTGTTCTTTGTGTTTAAAAGCCATGGTGGTCCCCCCTTTACATTTGTGTTTAAAGTGTGCCAAGATAT